>NC_041730.1:49309965-49491830 GCF_004115215.2 Ornithorhynchus anatinus | reverse complement strand
CTTCTTCCCGTCGCGCGTCGGTGATCCTCGGCGCCCACGGGCCGACGTCGGCACGGGATCGGCCCGCGCCGCTCCCGTCGTTTCGGATTCTTCCGGACGGGACGGGGGGGACGGGTAAAACCGAGGGGGCTCCGGGCTGGCCGGAAAGGAGAGGCGAAAGACGGACGAACATCGAAAGATCGACCGACCGTGTAGTTTTTCCGACGGAACGCCGGATTCTACCGCCGCCGGATCGCCTGCTCGGTGCAAACACGGGCGACCACCACCGAAAACCCCCAAGCTTCTCTATTTTTCCCTCCCCGGACACCGGATCGCCTCGACCCTAGACGCTAGCAGGCCCACGTCCCGACTTCGAGACCTCTCCCGGCGGGGGCGGACCCTAAAGGGGTTTGGGGAAAAGCCCACGACACCCCTCCCCGCCCCTGATCTCGACTCGGCCTACGTGGGATTCGACCGGCCGCTACGGAAATCCGGATCCGTGTGGGGTCTCGACGTACGGACGTGCGCAGACACGCTCTCTCGTGCGCCTTCTCTCCCTCGCGCGTTCTTTCCATTTAGACGTGTGACCGCGTCCTCCCGCTGCCCTACGGACTACCGCTTCCGGATCGGCGGAGATCCCGCCTGGGGGCCGACTCACGGTAGAGACAAAGGCCGGACTCGACCCCGCTCCTTCACGCGACTCCCCTCTGCCCACGGACACGCCCGCCTCGTCTCTGCGCGGTAGAGGACGGCTTGCCCGCGAGGCCGAGGAGATGCCACGTTTCCGCGTAGAGGGCGGGACGGGTCGGGTGCTAGGCCTCACGGTGCGAAGCTCCCGACTCGACGCTGGACTCCGCGTGAGACTCATACCCTGCGGGGTATCCCGGCCCTTCCACGGACATCCGTGTCTCACGCTCGAGTCCCCGGGATCCATCTTCGGAAAAGATGACCGATGAAACCGGGAAGCTGCCTTTCTCCTGGCCCGACGCTTCCCTGGCCTCTTCCCTGGAGGCGACCGTCGGACCCGGAAAGAAGTCCCTTCGGAGGAGACCGGGGATGGACGGAGGGACCCCGGAGACGGGACCGTGAGCACCCGGAGCGGAGACCCTTCTAGAGGTTTAAGGGCGGGACCTCCTCGGACCCACGGGCGAGCCCGACGGAACCGGTTCTCCGACCGGAGGGCCGGGCCCCGGATCCGGGACCGCGATCCGACCGGACGGTGGCCTCCTCGGCCTTCGCGTTCTCTCCCGCGATCCGACTCGACCTCACCCCGTCGAGACGCTCTCTCCGAGACACGCGCGCACGCACGAGAATTCCACAGAGCCCGACGACTTGCCTTCGATTGCGTTTTTCTGGACGTCGCACGGTCCGGATCCCCCGAGTGGCGCGGGTACGTCGTCGCCTTCGGCACGGGGTGGGCCCGCGCCGAGTTGAGGGTTTCCGGTTCCTCCGCCTATTAGCGAAAACGACAGTGGTACGAAGAGTACGACCCAAAGGTGAGCTGAGGTTTTTGGAGGGTCCTCGGACCGGTCGGGAGACGCCTCGCCTCCTAGCCGGGCCGATCGAACGGACCGCACCGAGTACGCGGCGGACGGGTCGCGTCCGTGCCGGACCCGCCGCGCGCCCCGACGTGGCCCTTGGCCCTTTCTTTAGAGAGGAGGGGAAACCCGCGATCTCCCTCGACGCACCCCGACTCATCCGGACACGGACCCCACGGAGGACCGTCGGGGATCCACGGAGGAGCCGGCGGGGGTCCCGGGATGGATTCGAGCCGCCGAGGAGGGTGTCGCGCACGGTCCGTCGTCTCCACGGGACGTGGGGAGAGAGGATGCCTGACCGAAGAGGACCGGTGCAGAGACGTCGGAAAGACGACGGAGCCCGGAAGGATTCCCCGATTCGATGGGATCCTCGTCTCTCGATCCGGGAGATAGCTAGCATTCCTTCTCACCAGGCGGGAGGTTCCTCGAGGTCGTCCTCGTGGCTGGATTCCCCCCGGCGGTGGCCGGCGATACGATATCGAGGGTCGAGAAGGTGGCGGTCTGGGGACGGGGCGAGATGAACGGATGAGAGGACGGGCGGGCCGTTCGGTTTCTCGGAAGAAGACGGGCCTCCGCCGGCGCCGGGTCGACCTCTTCTGGAAAAACGTGGGAATGTTCACCCGCGGCCATCCTAGCCTCCTCGCCCATCTCCCCCTGCCGGACGGCGCCCCGCACCCGGGACGGAGAGAGCCTCGCCGGCGAAGACGAGAGCTCTCCGAATAGTGGATTCACAGGGGTGGAGGAAGATGTGTCCTACTCATCACCCTACCCGATCTCTAGAAAGCCGATGAGAAAGATCGGGTAGGCCGATAAAAGGATCCGGATCCTTCCGGCGCGGTGATACGGACGGGCGGACGCGCTCCCTCCCCACCTCCACACGCCACACACGCTCGCCCTCTCCACTCTCGGGTTCCATCTACGGCACCTTCCGATACCCCGGATAGGGAAAGATACGTTCTCGGACACCCGGAGGGGACCGGGGCGCTTCGGAAAAAAACACCGTGCCCTACGCTCCACGCGACGGCTCGACTCGACCCCTTTTTCCCCGGGGGGATCCCTACGCCGAGTTTCGGGTGGGGAGGATCGCTCTCCCCGAAGACGAGGGCACACCGCCGCCTCTCTCGACGTAGGACGCTCCGGCTCCGCTACCGCTCCTCGGGCGTTCTCTCTCTCCGCTCTCCGCCGCATGCCCCGTGGAACCGACTCCCGACGGGTCTCGCGTCCCTGGGCGCGGACGGCCGGCTCCCCTTCGAAGCCACGCGTTCCTTTTTCTCCGGGTGGGATCCGGGACGCCGGAGACCTCCCCGCCTCCCGCCTCGCCCGACGCTACCCCGTGCTCTACCGCGGAGGCCGCCGTCCGACCCCGAAGGGTCCCGTCGAAGGAGACGGGGTCTGTACGGAGGGGGTCCGCGGGCGGGACCGGGAGCGCCCGGGGCCGACATCCGTCTAGAGGATCGAGGGCCCCGGGTCTCCTCGCGCCCACGGTCCGGCCCGACGGGATCGCGGCCCCGCACGGAGCCCCGGACCCCTTTCCGGGGAGCGCCTTCCCGGTAGACGGTACCCGACGTGGCCCGCGTGCCCTCGCCCCCGACGCGACTCGACCCGACCCGCTCCCCTCTCCCCGGCGGACGCGCGCGCTCGCGGACGCGTCTTTCCGAAAGCCGGACCGCTCGCCTCGGGTCCGGTCGCTCCGACGGCCGCGCCGTCGCCCTCCTCGTCGCCGTGCGGACCCCGGGGCGCCCGGAGGTTTCGTCGCGGTTGGCCGGCGGAGGGCCGTGACCGGGTCGGGATCTTCCCCTCTCTTCTCCCGGTCGGTACGGGACGTGACAGATGCGAAAGATGATCCGCTCATATTTTTAGAGGGTACCGTCCCCCCGTCCCTCATCGGACCGTGTGAGGCCCCGCCCCTACTACGGGCCGATAGATCCGACGACACGGTCTTCCGTGTTTGCTCCCGTGGTACTTCCCGATCCGCCCGGCGCCTCGACGCGCCTCTCTCGTCTTCCTCCGAAGACGGGCGGACGACAGAATGTGATAAGATAGCGTTTCGGTCCATCTATCGAGAGAGGCCGGTTTTTGTCCACGGCTCCCGGAAAACCCGAGAACGCACCGTCGACGGGACCTTCCGGGTACCGGGAAAGGAGAGGGATCGTTCGGGACTCGCTCGCGGGCCGGGGACCGTGATTAAGGATGGACGATCTCCACGATCGTCCGAGGCGTAGGGGCGTGAGGGATCTCGGACCGTCGGGGACGCTCGGAACGGACGATCGAGCCGATGAGCCCGAAGCTCTAGACGTTCGGAGATTCGTCCCTTCTGATGATGGAAGCGAACCGTTCATCTTCCTCACCTACCGTGACACTTTCGAAGTGATCCGAGGCTCCGGATTGCTCCCGAGAGTATCGTTCGTAGGACCGTGGGGGTGCGGAAGAGCCGAGGGTGCTCCGGTGTGACCGAAAAGGAAATGGAAGAGAGAAACAAAAAGGCCGCTTCATTTCTCCGACGGCACCCCTGCTTCCACCGCCCCCCTAGAATCCGCCTCTTGGAGCGGACACAAGCGAGGACGACGCGACGCGACCGAACCTCTCCGTTCTTCCGTCCCCGAGCCGCTGGATCCCCTCACGCTCCTACCCGAGGTGGGCCGCCTCCAAACGACGGGACCTCTCCCGCCCGAATGCGGACTTAAGAGGGGTGCGAGGAAAATCTGCGAGACTCCTCTGCGTCCCTGTTTTCCAGTCGACCTACAGAACTAACCGCTGGCCGTCACAGGGATCCGGAACCGCACGGGGGCCCGACGTACACGGACCCACACGCTCCCTCTCTCTCGCTGTCATTCTCCTGATCTCCCTCTGTCTCTTTCTGTCCATTTCGACTGTGGACCGTGTCCTCCCACTCCCCGGCAAACCACCCGACAGCAAAGCGGACATCCGATCTTGGGGCCCGGCTCACGGTGGAGGCGATGGCCAGGAAAACACTGGACTCTACGCTCGCCCCTACTTCTTCCCTTGACCCGTCTCTCCCCAGAGAAATACCTAACGCTCCTTTCTGGGGGATGTGGCAGGTTTCCCCGAGGCCAAGGTAGCCCTATTTCCATTGTTTGGCCAATCCGAGTCGAGTATTAGGCCTCGGTGCACAATGCTCCGAACTGAACACTAGAACCTCCGTGAAACTCATGCCCTGAAAATGGCTCCATCCCTCACGACTGACATGCATATCTCAAACTCCAGTCCCCGGGATTCCTTTTCTGAAATGATCAAAGGAAACGAGAAACCTACCTGTGCTGCTCCTCACCAAACACATCCCTAATCTCTTCCCTGGAAGTGACTGTCAGACCCAGAACAAAGTCCCTTCAAAGGAGACCGAGGATGGACGGAGTGACCCTGCAGACGGGACTGTGAGCACCCAGAGATGAGACCCTTCTATAGAATTAAGGGCCCAGGGCCTCCTCAGACCCACAGTCGAGCCACACAGAACCGGTTCTCTGCCCAGAGCCCCGGCCCCCAGATCCAGGACGACCTTCTGACTCGACAGTGGCCTCTTCATTCTCTCCCAGGACCCACCTCAACCTTACCCCCTCAAAATGCTCTCTTTCTCTCTCTCACTCACACACACACACAAATTTTTCTGAAATCCCAAGACCTTCCCTTGGATCCAGTCGCTCTTGTGGCCACGGCCTCACCCTCCTCAGCGCCGTGCGGACGCCGGGCGATCTGGAAGTTGCATCACGGTTGACCGGATTTCGGCCGTGCCCGACTCGGTTTTGGCGACTTTCTTCCCCCTGTTCCTACGAAACATGCCGAGTACGAAAAACAATCCCCTGAATGCCACCTGAATTTTATAAGGGCACCTCCCGAGGGACCGGCTAAGGCCCCGCCTACTACTTGGACCCCTAAAAATCAAACTACCCATACTACTTGGTGTTGCGGCGGGGGAGTTCCCCATCCACCTCATGACTGAACATGCCTCTCTTCTCTTCCACCAGACAGGAGGCAGCAACGAAATTAAATAAAAAAAATAGAAATAAAATGGATTTGTTCATCCCAAAAGAGAGCCTGATTTTCATCCCTGGCTCCTGAAAAATCTGCAAATGCAGCAACTAGAGGACTTTCCAGGAACCAGAAAATTGGAAGGCTTGTTGACGACTCACTCAAAAGCTAATCGCTGTATTCTGCACAGGCGGTGATCTTCACGATCAGCAAAGAGGCGGGGCACGAGGCAGCCACGATGAACGCTTGGAACGGACCGATAGGCCGAATCAACGTGACAATTCACCGGTTCCAAGAATCCTTGTTTCCGATGCCAAAAGCAAACGGTTGTTCCCCCTCACCTTCCATGACATTTTCAAGTGATGCTAGGCTCCAGATTCCAACCCAACGGTATTTCCTTCATAGAAAATAGAAGAGCTACTGGGGCTCTCGGCTAGCTGAAAAGGAAATGGAAACAAAAAAACTAGTCGACACACCTTTCCGTTTTTCCTACGGCACACCTGCTTCCACCTCCCCTAAAATCCACCTCTGTTGGCACACCCAGGCAAGGACACCAAACACACCATGGCTTTCCCATTCTTCCCTCCCCTTGACACTGGAATCGCTCACACCCAGTCCCAAGAAACCCTACATCCAAGCAAGAACTCTCCCAACCAAATGTTGACGCAAGGGGGGTGGGGGGAAAATCTGCAACACTCTTCCCCATTCACGGTTGATCCTCAAGCCACTAAACATTTTGGTACACCACTACAGGAATCCAGATCCATGTGGGGCTGCACACACACACACACACACAGACTCCCTGATTCTCCTTCTCTCCCTCTCTTTCTTTCCATTTCAATTGTGGACCGTGTCCTCTCACCTCCCTGCAGACAACGCCTGACAGAAAAGGAGACATCCAATCCTGGGGACCAGCTCATGGACAAAGCAATGCCCAGAAAAAGACTGGACACTACACTCGACCCCACTTCTTCCCTGGACCCTTCTCTCCCCACAGAAATCCCTATCGCTACTTTCCGGGGCGTACGGCAGATTTCCCCAAGGCCGAGGTACCCACATTTCCATAGTTCGGGCAGTGTTAGTCATGTACTAGGCCTCCGTGCACAAGGCTCCATACGCGACACTGGAATCTCCATGAAACTCAGGCCCTGGAAATGACTCCATCTCTCCCCACTGACCTCCATATCTCACACTCAAGTCTCTAGAATTCCTTGTCTGAAAAGATCACAAAGAAAACCAAAAACCTGCCTGTCCTGCTCCTCACCAAACAAATCGGTTCCCTGGTCTCTTCCCTGGAAGCGACTGTCAGAGCCAGAACAAAGTCCCTTCAAAGGAGACCGAGTGACCCTGGAGACGGGACTGTGAGCACCCAGAGCTGAGACCCTTCTATAGAATTAAGGGCCCAGGGCCTCCTCAGACCCACAGTCGAGCCAAACAGAACCAGTTCTCTGCCCAGAGCCCCGGCCCCCAGATCCAGGACGACCTTCTGACTCCACAGTGGCCTCCTCACCCTCCACGCTCTCTCCCGGAACCCATCTCAACCTCACCCCCTCCAAATAGTGTCTCTCTCTCTCCCCCCCCGCCACACACACACAGCCTAACACGTTCCCTTCCCTTGGATTCTGTTTTTCTCCCCTTCACATGTAGATGATCGTCGCAGCCAGGGAGCTTCCAATTGGTCTCTGTACATCGTCGACGTTGACACGAGATGGGCCCACTCCAAAACGAACGCTTTTCGATTTTTACCCCTTATTGGCAAAAAAACCGAAACAAAAAAACACAATGGTGGATCGAAGAAACATAACCCACATGACAGGTAAGGTTACAGGCTGGTCTCCGGATAGACTGGGGAACGTCTCGCCTCCTAGCTAGGCCGAGAAAAGACACTGCACAGAATACCGGCTGAAACTCCCTCGATACAACCAAACGGTTCTGGGAACAGAGCCGATGGGGGACCTTCCAGAATTTACAGAGAATACGACGGTCGTCCTAGGATGAATTCTAGACTCACTAACTGCAAATGGAGGGGGTTTACGCACGTGCCGTCATCCCCGCGCCACCTCACGAAAAATGTTTCCTAAACTGAATTAAGTTGGTGAAATAAGTTTGCAAAGAAAATTAAGCCCAGAAGGCCGGTTTCAAAGTGCAAGAGAAAACCTACATTCCTTCTCACCTGCCGTGACATTCCTTGAAGTTCTTTCGTTTTGCAATACCCTCCTGCGGTGCCCTGCGATACGAGATGAGGAGCAGACAGGACGGTGGTCTAAGGGGGTATGAACGACTAAAGAGGAAAAAAGGCAAGCTCGTTCAGTTTCTCTAAATGAGACAGGTCTCTACCCATCACCACATCGACCTCTTCTTAAAAATACACAGATTTGACCCCACAGACACCCTAGCTTCCTCACTTAGTTCCCCCCGCCACAGAGCACCACAACCGATCCCAAACAGAACCTCGATGCAAAGGACGAGAATTCCCCGAAGCAAATAATGCATCGGCAGGGAAAGGGGAAAATCGGCACTACGCGTCATTTCTAGGACTCTTACTTGAAAAATCGGGTAGGCCGATGAAGGAATCCAGATCTATCGGGAGTGGTGAGGCAGATGGACGGACGGAAACACACACACACAAACACACTGCTCCTTGATTCTCCTCATCTCCCTCTCTCTCCTTCTTTCCGTTTCAACTGTAGACCGTGTCCTTCCACTCCCCTGTAAAAAAAACCCCTGACAGCAAACCAGATATCCAATCTTTGGGACCGGCTCCTGATCGAGGCATTGCCCAGGAGAGGACTGGACACTCGACTCCACCCTACTCCTTCACGTGACCCCTCTCTCTCTAAAGAAATCCCTAGCGCTAGTTGGAGGGGTAGATGGCTGCTTGCCCCAAAGCCAAAAGGTACCCCACCATTTCCCTAGAGAGGGCAGTCCTAGTCCAGTACTAGGCCTCGATGTACACTTCCCTATACTGGACACTACAATCTCCATGAAACTCATGCCCTGGAAATTCCTCCATCCCTCCCCACTGACCTCCATATCTCACACTCAGGTCCCCAGAATTCTTTGTCTGAAAAGATGACCAAGGAAACCAGAAACCTGCCAGTCCTGCTCCTCACCAAACACACACTTCCCTAATCTCTTCCCTGGGAAGCGACTGTCAGACCCAGAAAAAAAGAGTCCCTTCAAAGGACACCGAAGATGGACAGAGTGACCCTGGAGACGGGACTGTGAGCACCGAGAGATGACACCCTTCTATAGAATTAAGGGCCCAGGGCCTCCTCAGACCCACAGTCAAGCCAAACAGAACCAGTTCTCTGCCCAGAGACCCGGCCCCCAGATCCAGGACGACCTTCTGACTCCACAGTGGCCTCCACATTCTCTCCCAGAACCCAACTCAACCTTACCCCCTCAAAATACTGTCCCTCTCTCACACTCACACACACGGGCAAAGCACAACACGTTCCCTTCCCTTGGATTCTGTTTTTCTCCCCGTCACATGTAGATGATCGGCGCCGC
The DNA here is from genome assembly GCF_004115215.2 of Ornithorhynchus anatinus. Lineage (NCBI taxonomy): Eukaryota > Metazoa > Chordata > Mammalia > Monotremata > Ornithorhynchidae > Ornithorhynchus > Ornithorhynchus anatinus. The sequence goes on along the minus strand of NC_041730.1, from coordinate 49,482,816 downwards.
CGGGGAGCCTCCGATTGCTGTCTCTACATCGTCGACGTTGGCACGAGATGGGCCCGCACATCGACCAACGTTTTACGTTTTTTCCCTCCTATTGGCAAAAATAAAAAAATAAAATTAAAAAGATGATGGATCAAAGAAACATAGCCCACATGACAGCTAAGATTTCAAGCTGGACCCTATATAGCCTGGGGAATGCCTGACCTCCTAGCTGGGCCAATGAAAGAAACTGCACAGACTACTGGCAGAAAAGGTGTCTTGGTTCCCGACCAAAGGTACCCCTCGACCTGGCTCTCTGGTCTGTCCTTGAAGAGCAGGAAAGCACAAAATACTATTCCCGAGGAGGTGAACGTTCTCGATAAACCCTTACGGTTCTGGGAACGAAGCCGATGCGGGGCCTTCCAGAATGTACAGAGAATATGACGGTCATCCTAGGACTAGACTCATTAACTGCTAATAGAAGGGTTACATACTGTCTGGCATCTCCGCGCCACATCGGGAAAAATGTTTCCTAACTGAATTAAGCTGGTGAAAAAATTTTGGCTAGACAATGAAGCCCAGAAGCCTGGTCTCAAAGTACAAGGGAGAACTGACATTCCTTCTCACCTGCCATGACATTCCTGGAAGTTTTCGTCGTTTCGGGATGCCCCCCTGCGGTGCCCTGCGATACGAGATGAGGAGCGGAGAGGAAGGTGTTCGGGGGGCATGAGAAACAAAAGGGGAAAAAAAGGCAAGCATGTTCAGTTTCTCTAAATGAGACAGGTCTCTACCCAGCACCACATCAACCTCTTCATAAACATACACAGATTTGACCCCACAGACACCCTAGCTTCCTCATTTAGTTCCCCCTGCCACAGAGCACCACAAACCCATGCCAAAGAAAGCCTCGATGCAGAGGACGAGAATTCTCCGAGGCAAATACTGCATCAACAGGGAAAGGAGGAAATTGGCACTACCCATCATTTCGAGGAATCTTTCTTGACAAATCAGGTAAGCCATTAAAGGATTCCAGAATCTATCTGGAGGGGTGAGACAGATGGACACACATGCACACATACACACACCCCCTGATTCTCCTCATCTCCCTCTCTCTCTTGCTTTCCGTTTCAACTGTGGACCGTGGTCCCCCACTCCTCTGCAAACAACCCGTGACAGCAAAGCAGACATCCGATCCTGGGGACCGGCTCATGGTCGAGACGATGCCCAGGGCAAGACTAGAGGCGAGACTCCAGCCTACTTCTTTCCTGGATCCCTCTCTCTCCAGAGAAATGCCCATCCCTCCCCACTGACCTCCCTATCTCACACTCGAGTCTCCAAAATTCCTCGTCTGAAAGGATGACCAAGGAAACCGGACACCTGCCTGTCCCGCTCCTCACCAAAAACACACTTCGCTAATCTCGTCCCTGGAAGCGACTGTCAGACCCAGAAAAAGGTCCCTTCAAAGGAGACCGAGGATGGACAGAGTGACCCTGGAGACGGGACTGGGAGCACCCAGAGATGAGACCCTTCTATAGAATTAAGGGCCCAGGGCCTCCTCAGACCCACAGTCAAGCCAAACGGAACCAGTTCTCTGACCGGAGCTCCGGCCCCCAGATCCAGGACGACCTTCTGACTCCACAGTGGCCTCCACATTCTCTCCCAGAACCCAACTCAACCTGACCCCCTCAAAATGCTCTCTCTCCGTCTCACACACACACACACACAACACACATTTTTCTGAATATCCTACACCTTCCCTTGGATTCAGTTGCTCTTGTGACCACAGAGTCACCCTCCTCATCGCCGTTCGGACCTCTGGTGATCTGGAAGTTACGTCACGATTCACCGGAGTTTAGTCACGCTCGACTCAAATTTTTTCCACTTTCTTCCCCCTGTTCGTACGAAACATGCCGAGTCCAATAAACGATCCACTGAATGCCACCTGATTTTTATAAGTGGACCTCCCGATGGACCGACTGAGGCCCCGCCTTCTACTTTGGCCAATAAATCAAACTACCCCACACTACTCTGTGTTGCGTCGTCAGAGTTCCCTATCCGCTTCATGCCTCAGGGTGCCTCCCTCGTCTTCCACCGGAAAGGAGGAAGGAACTGAATGTCAAAAAAAAAAAAAAAAAAAAAAGAGATTCACACCAAAAAATTTGATTTGTCCATCGCGTAATAGAGACCGATTTTCATCCCCTGCTCCTTAAATATGTGGAAATGGAGCAACTACAGAACCTTTCAGGAAGCCGCAAATTGGATGGTTGTTTAAGACTCACTCAAAGGCTGATCACTATATTCACAAAAGGCAGTGACCTTCACGATCATCAAAGAGGGAGGAGCACAAGGAGTTTCAAACCATGGGGAACACTTGGAACAGACCATCAAGCCAAATCAACATGACAATGCTTAAAATCAAGGAATCCCTGTTTCTTCCAACGACAAAAGCAAACTGTTATTCCTCCTCACCTTCCATGACATTTTTCAAGTGGTCCTAGGCTCCAGGGACCAACCCAACAGTATTCTTCATAAGATCACAGGAGAGGAGAAGAGCTACTGGGGCTCTGAGCTCCCTGAAAAGGAAATGGGCAAAAAAAAAAAAAAAAACCAAATTGACAAACCATTCCGTTTTTGCTACAGCCCACCTGCTTCCACCTCCCCAAAAATCCGACTCTGATGGCAAACACAGGCAAGGAAACCCAAGACACCAGAACTTCTCCTTTCTTCCCTCCCTGGGACACTGAATCCCCGCGCATCCAGGGCCAAGAAAGCCTGCATCCAGACAAGACTTCGCCCGACCAAATACTGACCGGGTGGGGTGGGGGGAAAATCTGCAACACTCCTCCCCATCCCTGTTTGATACTCAACCCGCTGAACGATTTAATACATGACTACTGGAATCCAGATCCATGTGGGGGCTTCACACATACACACACACACACACACACACTCCCTGACTCTCCTTATCTCCCTCTCTCTCTTTCTTTCCGTTTCAACTGTGAACCGTGTCTTCCCGCTCCCCTGCAAACATCCCCTGACAGCAAAGCAGACATCCAATCTTGGGGACCGGCTCACAGTCAAGGCGAAGCCCGGGAAAAGACGGAAGACTACACTCGAACTTTCGTCTTCCCTGGACCCCTCTCTCCCCAGAGAAACCCCTATCTCTTCTTTCTGGGAGGTACGGCAGGCTTCCCCAAGGCCGAGGTACCCGCATTTCCATAGTTCGGGCGGTCTTAGTCAAGCGCTAGGCCTCCGGGCACAACGCTCCTTACGAGACACTAGAATCTCCAAAAAACTCTTGCCCGGAAAATCGCTCCATCCCTCCCCGCTGACCTCCATATCTCACACTTCGGTCCCCAGGATTCCTTTTCTGAAAAGCTCACAAAGGAAACCAGAAACCTACCTGGGCTGCTCCTCACCCAACACTTCCCTAGACTCTTCCCTGGAAGCGACTGTCAGGGCCAGAAAAACGTCCCTTCAAAGGAGACCGAGGATGGACAGAGTGACCCTGGAGACGGGACTGGGAGCACCCAGAGATGACACCCTTCTATAGAATTAAGGGCCCAGGGCCTCCTCAGACCCACAGTCAAGCCAAACAGAACCGGTTCTCTGCCCAGAGCCCCGGCCCGCAGATCCAGTACGACCTTCTGACTCGACAGTGGCCTCCTCTTGCTCTCCCAGAACCCGACTCAACCTTACCCCTTCAAAATCCTCTCTCTCTCTCTCTCTCTCACACACACACACATTTCTGATAACACAACACCTTCCCTTCGATCCAGTTGCTCTTCTGGCCGCAGAGTCACCCTCCTCATCGCCGTGCTGGCCCCGGGAGATCTGGAAGTTGCGTCACTGTTGACTGGAGATGAGCCACGCCCGACTCAATTTTTTCCATTTCTTCTCCCTGTTGGTGCAAAACATTCCCGATCAAAAGAAAAATCCCCTGAATGCCACCTGAAGAGGATAAGGGGACCTCCCTATGGACCAGCTAAGGCCCCGCCTCCTACTTTGACCCATAGAAATCAAACTACCCACACGACTTTGTGTTGCATCGTGGGAGTTCCCTATCCACCTCACGCCTCAACGTGCCTCTCTCGTCTTCCACCGGAGAGGAGGGGGCAACAAAAATAATTTTAAAAAACCCACAAAAAATTTGATTTGTCCATCTCATAAGAGACACTGATTTTCATCCCTTGCTCCAGAAAAATCTGCAAATGGAGCAACTGCAGGATCTTCCCGAAACCAGAAAATTGGAGGGTTTGTTGAGGACTCACTTCACGGCTAAATCACTGTCTTCAACGGAGGCAGTGATCTTCACGATCATCACAGATGGAAGGGTATGAGTCCTTTAAAGCCACGGTGAACACTTGGAACGCACCATCAGGCCAAATCAACGTGACAATCCATAAGTTCGAAAAATCCTTGTTTCTGATGATAAAAGCAAACTGTTATTGCTCCTCACCTTCCATGACATTTTCAGGTGATCCTAGGCTCCAGGGGCCACCCAAACAGTATTCTTCATAAGATCACGGGAGAGGAGAAGAACTATTGGGGCACTAAGCTAGCTGAAAAGGAAATGGGAAAAAAAAACATTGACAAACCATTCCTTCTTTGCTACAGCCCATCTGCTTCCACCTCTCCTAAATTCCACCTCTGGCAACAAAGCCAGGCAAGGAAACCCACGACACCAGAACTTCTCCATTCTTCCCTCCCCGGACAATGAATCCCCTCACATCCAGCGCCGAGAAAGCCTACATCCAGACAAGACTTCGCCCGACCGAATGCTGACCCAGGTGGGTGGGGGGAAAAATCTGCAACACTCCTCCCCATCCCTGTTGGATACTCAACCCGCTGAACAATACATGACTACTGGAATCCAGATCCATGTGGGGGCTTCACACACACACACACTCCCTGACTCTCCTTATCTCCCTCTCTCTCTCTTTCTTTCCATTTCAACTGTGAACCGTGCCTCCCCGCTCCCCTGCAAACATCGCCTCAAAGCAAAGCGGACATCTAATCCTGGGGTCCAGCTCACGGTCAAGGCGATGCCCGGGAAAAGACGGGAGACTACACTCGACCTTTCGTCTTCCCTGGACCCCTCTCTCCCCAGAGAAACCCCCATCTCTTTCTGTGGGGTACGGCGGGCTTCCCCAAGGCCGAGGTACCCACATTTCCATAGTTCGGGCGGTCTTAGTCAAGCACTAGGCCTCCGTGCACAACGCTCCTTACGGGACACTAGAATCTCCAAGAAACTCGGCCTGAAAATTGCTCCATCCCTCCCCACTGACCTCCATATCTCACACTTCAGTCCCCGGGATTCCTTTTCTGAAAAAATCACAAAAGAAACCAGAAACCTACCTGTGCTGCTCCTCACCCAACACTTTCCTAGACTCTTTCCCTGGAAGCGACTGTCAGAGCCAGAAAAAAGTCCCTTCCAAGGAGACCGAGGATGGACAGAGTGACCCTGGAGACGGGACTGTGAGCACCCAGAGATGAGACCCTTCTATAGAATTAAGGGCCCAGGGTCTCCTCAGACCCACAGTCAAGCCAAACAGAACCAGTTCTCTGCCCAGAGCCCCAGCCCCCCAGATCCAGGTCAACCTTCTGACCCGATAGTGACCTCCTCGTCCTCCATGCTCTCCCCCACAACCCAACTGAACCTCACCGCCTCGAAATGCTCCGTCTCTCTCTCTCTCTCACACACACACACACACACACACACAGACACACAAAGCCCAACACGTTCCCTTCCCTTGGATTCTGGTCTTCACCCCATCACATGTAGATGATCGTCACAGCCAGGGAGCCTCCAATTGGTCGCCGTACATCGACGTTGGCACGAGATAGGCCCACTCCAAACCGAACGTTGTACGTTTCTTCCCTCTAGTGGCAAAATTAAAAAAAATAAAAAGGTGGTGGATCAAAGGAGGATAACCAGCGTTACAGCTAAGCTTTCAGGCTATTCTCCGGATAGACCGGGGAATGCCTCGCCTCCCCGCTCCCCTGCAAACATCCCCTGACAGCAAAGCAGACATCCAATCTTGGGGACCGGCTCACGGTCAAGGCGAAGCCCGGGAAAAGACGGAAGACTACACTCGACCTTTCGTCTTCCCTGGACCCCTCTCTCCCCAGAGAAACCCCTATCTCTTCTTTCTGGGAGGTACGGCAGGCTTCCCCAAGGCCGAGCTACCCACATTTCCATAGTTCGGGCAGTCTTAGTCAAGCGCTAGGCCTCCGTGCACAACGCTCCGTACGAGACACTAGGATCTCCGAAAGACTCTTGGCCGGAAAATCGCTCCATCCCTCCCCGCTGACCTCCGTATCTCACACTTCGGTCCCCGGGATTCCTTTTCTGAAAAGATCAAAGGAAACAAGAAACCTACCTGTGCTGCTCCTCACCAAACACTTCCCTAGACTCTTTCCCTGGAAGCGACTGTCAGAGCCAGAGAAAAGTCCCTTCAAAGGAGACTGAGGATGGACAGAGTGACCCTGGAGACGGGACTGGGAGCACCCAGAGTTGAGACCTTTCTAGAGAATTAAGGGCCCAGGGCCTCCTCGGACCCACAGTCAAGCCAAACAGAGCCAGTTCTCTGCCCAGAGCCCCGGCCCCCAGATCCAGGTCAACCTTCTGACTCGATAGTGACCTCCTCGTCCTCCACGCTCTCCCCCACAACCCAACTGAACCTCACCGCCTCGAAATGCACTCTCTGTCTCTCTCTCTCTCTCTCACACACACACACACACACACAAAGCCCAACACATTCCCTTCCCTTGGATTCTGGTTTTCTCCCCGTCACATGTAGATGATCGTCACAGCCAGGGAGCCTCCAATTGGTCGCCGTACATCGACGTTGGCACGAGATAGGCCCACTCCAAACCGAACGTTGTACGTTTCTTCCCTCTAGTGGCGAAAACAATTAAAAATTGGTGGATCGAAGTAGGATAACCGGCATGACAGCTAAGGTTTCGGGCTATTCTCCGGATAGACTAGGAAATGCCTGGCCTCCTAGCTGGGCCGATAAAAGAAACCGGACAGAATACCGGCAGAAAGGGTGTCTTTGTTCCCGACCGACGGCACACCTCGACGAGGCGGTCCGGTCTTGCCTTGGAGAGGAAGAAAACACAGAATTCCATTCCCGAGGAGGCGAACTCTCTCGATACACCCGTACGGTTCTGAGAACGGAGCCGACGCGGGATCTCCAAGCATGTACAGAGAAGACGACGGTCATCCTACGATGAATTATAGACTCGTTAACTGCAGACGGAGGGGGTGACGCACGGTCCCTCGTCTCCACGCCACATCAGGAAAAATGTTTCCTAACTGAACTGAGCTGCTAGAGATAGTTTGAAACCAGGCTTGTGCGCTTCATTGTCTTTCCAAAGTGCTAGAGAAAACTGACGTTCCTTGAGGTTTTCTTCGTTGCGCTATTCCCTCCTGTGGTGCCCTGCTATACGAGATGAGGAGCAGAGAGGACGGCAGTCTGGGGGTGGGGGTGAAAAACCAAAGGGGAAAAAAGGCGAGCCGTTCGGTTTCTCGAAATGAGACGGGTCTCTACCCGGCACCACATCGACCTCTTCTGAAAAATGCACAGATCTGAACCCACAGACAGCTTTGCTTTCTCACTTAGTTGCCCCCCGCCACGGAGGACCACATACCCATGCCAGAGAAAGCCTCGAGGCAAAGGACGAGAGTTCTCCAAAGCAAATACTGCATCAACAGGAAAAAGAGAAAATCGGCACTACCCGTCATTTTTAGGAATCTTACTTGAAAAATCAGATAGGCCATGAAAGAAATCCAGATCCATGTGGAGGGGGGAGACAGATGGACAGACAAACTGGCAGACACATGCACACACACACACACTCGCTGATTCTCCTCATCTCCCTCTCTCTCTTTCTTTCCATTTCAACTGTGGACCGTGTCCTCCCACTCCCCAGCAAACGACCCCTGACAGAAAAGCAGACATCTAATCTTGGGAAACAGCAAGGCGATGCCCACGAAAAGACTGCACACTACACTCGACCTTACTTCTTCTCAAGACCCCTCTCTCCCAAGAGAAATCCCTATCGCTACTCGCTTGAGGGTACGGCATGTTTCCCCAAGACCGAGGTACCCACATTGCAATAGTTCCGGCGGTCTTGGTCGAGCGCTAGGCCTCGGTGCACAACGCTCCGTATGACACGCTAGAATCTCCAAGAAACTCATGCCCTGAATATTGCTCCATCCCTCCCCACTGACCTCCATATCTCACACTCCAATCCCCAGGATTCCTTTTCTGGAAAGACCATCAAGGAAACCAGAAACCAGCCCATCTTGCTCCTCACCAAACACTTCCCTGGTCTCTTCCCTGGAAGTGACTGTCAGACCCAGAAAAAAGTCCCTTCAAAGGAGACCGAGGATGGACGGAGTGACCCTGCAGACGGGACTGTGAGCACCCAGAGATGAGACCCTTCTATAGAATTAAGGGCCCAGGGCCGCCTCGGACCCACAGTCAAGCCAAACAGAACCGGTTCTCTGCCCGGAGCCCCGGCCCCCAGATCCAAGACGACCTTCTGACTCGACGGTGGCCTCCTCTTCCTCTCCCAAAACCCAACTCAACCTTACCCCCTCAAAATACTCTCTCTCTCTCTCTCACACACACAAACCCACACACAACACACATTTTTCTGAAAACCCCACACCTTCCCTTACATCCAGCTGCTCTTGTAGCCCCAGGGTCACCTTCCTCATGGCCGTACCGGCCCCAGGTGATCGGGAAGTTGCATCACAGATGACCCGAGATGAGCCACACCCGACTCCATTCTTTCCATTTTCTTCCCCCTGTTGGGACACAACATGACAAATTCAAAAACCAATCCCCTGAGTGCCACCTGATTTTGATAAGGGGACCTCCCAAAGGACGACCTAAGGTCCCGCCTCTTACTTTGACCCATAGAAATCAAACTACCCACACTACTTTGTATTGCGTCGTGGGAGTTCCCTAACCACCTCATGCCTCAAAGTGCCTCTCCCGTCTTCCACCGGAGAGGAGGAGGCAACGGAATTTATATAAGACCAAGAAAATATTTAATTTGTCCATCCCATAAGAGACCCTGATTTTCATCCCTTGCTCCTGAAAAATCTGCAAATGCAGCAACTACAGGACCTTCCAAAAACCAGAAAATTGGAGGGTATGTTGAAAGATCACCCCACGGCTAAGGACTGTATTCAGCACAGGTAGTGATCTTCACGATCAGGAAAGATGGAGAGGCACGAAGCGTTTAAAGCCGTGGCGAACGCTTAGAACGGACCATCGGGCCGAATCTACGTGACTATCCACAGATTCAAAAAATCCTTGTTTCTGATGACAAAAGCCGTTATTCCTCCTCACCTTCCATGGCATTTGTCGACTGATCTTAGGCTCTGGATTCCAACCCAAAGGTATTCTTCATAGGATCATAGGATCATTGGAGTGAAGAAGAACTATTGGGGCTCCGGGCTAGCTGAAAAGCCAAGGTAAAAAAAAAAAAAAAAACCCATTGGACAAACCATTCCGTTTTTCCTATTGCACATCTGCTTCCACCTCCCCTAAAATCCACCTTTGGTGGTAAAGCCAACCAAGGAAACCCAAGACACCAGAGAAGCATCTTCATGCTTTCCTCCCCGTAACACTGGATCCCCTCACACCCAATCCCAAGAAACCCTGCATCCAAACGAGACCTCTCCCGACCAAATACTGAACCGACTGGGGTGGGGAGAAAATCTGCAACACTCCTCCCCATCCCTGTTTGATACTCAACTCACTGAACAATTTAATAATACACGACTACTGGAATCCAGAACCATGTGGGGGCTTCACACACACTCCCTGATTTTCCCTATCTCCCTCTCTCTCTTTCTTTCCATTTAAACAATGGACCGTGTCCTCCCACTGCCCTGCAAAAAGCCCCTGACAGAAAAGCAAACATCCTATCTTTGAGACCAGATCATGGTCAAGGCAATCCCCAGGAGAACACTGGACACTCAACTCCACCCTACTCCTTCACGTGACCTCTCTCTCTCTAGAAAAATCCCAATCGCTAGTATGAGGGGTAAATGGCTGTTTGCCAAAGATACCACCCACCCATTATTTCACTAGAGAGGGCAGTCCTAGTCCAGTACGAGGCCTCAATTTACACTGCTCTATACTGGACCCTACAATCTCCATGAAACTCATGTCCGGGAAGTTACTCCATCACTCCCCACTAACATCCATATGTCACAATCCAGTCTCCAGAATTCCTTGTCTGAAAAGATAACCAAGAAAACACTTCCCTAATCTCTTCCCTGGAAGCGACCGTCAGAGGCAGAAAAAAGTCCCTTCAAAGGAGACGGAGGATGGACAGAGTGACCCTGGAGACGGGACTGTGAGCACCCAGAGATGAGACCCTTCTATAGAATTAAGGGCCCGGGGCCTCCTCAGACCCCCAGTCAAGCCAAACAGAGCCGGTTCTCTGCCCAGAGCCCCGGCCCCCAGATCCGGGACGACCTTCTGACTCGACAGTGGCCTCCTCCTTCTCTCCCAGGACCCGATTCAACCTTACCCCCTCAAAATGGTCTCTTTCTCTCACTCACACACACAAAAACACCACCCATCTTTCTGAAAACCCAACACCTTCCCTTGGATCCAGTTGCTCTGGTGGCCGCAGAATCACCCTCCTCATCACCGTGCTGGCCCCGGAAGATCTGGAAGTTGCGTCACGGTGTACCGGAGATGGACCACGCCCGACTCGATTTTTTCCATTTCTTCCCCCTGTTCGTACAAAACATGCCCGATCCAAAGCAAAATCCCCTGAGTGCCACCTGAATTGGAGAAGGGGACCTCCCTATGGGCCAGCTAAGGGCCCGCCCGCTACTGCGACCCATAAAAATCAAACTACCCACACGACTTGGCGTTGCGTTGTGGGAGTACCCTATCCACCTCATGCCTCGATGTGCCTCTCTCGTCTGCCACTGCAGAGAAGGAAGCAACAAAATTAAAAAGAACACAAAAGAAAAAATTGATTTGTCCATCCCATAAGAGACACTGATGTTCATGCCTCACTCCTGAAAAATCTGGAAATGGAGCAACTACAGGACCTTCCAGGAACCAGAAAATTGGAAGATTTGGTGAGGACTCACTCCAAGACTAATCACTGTATTCAACAGAGGCAGTGAGCTTCACAATCATCACGGATGGAGGGGCATGAGGTGTTTAAAGCCACGGTGAACACTTGGAACGGACCATCGGGCCAAATCGACGTGAGAATCCGTAAGTTCGATAAATCCTCGTTTCTGATGACAAAAGCAAACTGTTATTTCTCCTCACCTTCCATGACATTGTCAAGTGATCCTAGGTTCCAGGGGGCCAACCCAACAGTATTCTTCATAGGATCACGGGAGAGGAGAAGAGCTACTGGAGCTCGGGCCAGCTAAAAGGAAATGGAAACAAAACCCAAATTGACAAACCCTTCCATTTTTGCTACAGCCCACCTGCTTCCACCTCCCCTAAAATCCACCCAGGCAAGGAAACCCAAGACACCGGAACTCCTCCATTCTTCCCTGGCCGGGACACTGAATCCCCTCACACCCAGCAGCAAGAAAGCCTGCATCCAGACGAGACTTCGCCCGACCAAATACCGACCAAGATGGGGTAGGGGAATATCTGCAACACTCCTCCCCATCCCTGTTTGATACTCAACCCACTGAACCATTTAATAGACGACTACTGGATTCCAGATCCATGTGGGGGCTTCACACACACACACTCCTTGATTTTCCTTATCTCCCTCTCTCTCTTTCTTTCCATTTAAACAATGGACCGTGTCCTCCCACTGCCCTGCAAACAGCCCCTGACAGAAAAGCAAACATCCATTCTTTGAGACCGGATCATGGTCAAGGCGATCCCCAGGAGAACACTGGACACTCAACTCCACCCTACTCCTTCACATGACCCCTCTCTCTCTCTCTCGAAAAATCCCAATCGCTAGTATGAGGGCTAAATGGCTGTTTGCCCCAAGGTCAAAGATACCACCCACCCATTTCACTAGAGAGGGCAGTCCTAGTTCAGTACTAGGCCTCAGTGTACACTGCTCTACACTGGACACTACAATCTCCACGAAATTCATGCTCTGGAAATGACTCCAGCACTCCCCACTAACACCCATATCTCACAATCCACTCTCCAGAATTCCTTGTCTGAAAATATAACCAAGAAAACACTTCCCTAGTCTCTTCCCAGGAAGCGACTGTCAGACCCAGAAAAAGGTCCCTTCAAAGGAGACTGAAAATGGACAGAGTGACCCTGGAGACAGGACTGTGAGCACCCAGAGATGAGACCCTTCTATAGAATTAAGGGGCCAGGGCCTCCTCAGACCCACAGTCAAGCCACACAGAACCAGTTCTCTGCCCAGAGCCCCCGCCCCCAGATCCAGGACTACCTTCTGACTCCACAGTGGCCTCCTCTCGCTCTCCCAGAACCCAACTCGACCTTATCTGCTCAAAATGCTCTCTCTCTCTCTCTCTCTCTCACACATCACACATTTTTCTGAAAACCCAACACCTTCCCTTGGATCCACTTGCTCTGGTGGCCGCAGAATCACCCTCCTCATCGCCGTGCTGGCCCCGGGTGATCTGGAAGTTGCATCACGGTTGACCGGAGATGAGCCACGCACGACTCGATTTTGTCCACTTTCTTCCCCCTGTTCGTACAAAACATGCCCGATCCAAAAAAAAAAAAAAATCCCCTGAGTGCCACCTGAAGAGGATAAGGGGACCTCCCTAGGGAACAGCTAAGGCCCCGCCTGCTGTGACCCATAAAAATCAAACTACCCACACAACTTTGCGTTGTGTCGTGAGAGTTCCCTATGAACCTCATGCCTCGACGTGCCTCTCTCGTCTTCCACCGCAGAGGAGGAAGCAACGAAATTAAAAAAATAAAAAACCACACACACAAAAAAATTGTTTTGTCCATCCCATAAGAGACACTGATTTTCATCCCTTATTCCTGAAAATTCTGGAAATGGAGCAACTAACTACAGGACCTTCCAGGAACCAGAAAATTGGAGGGTTTGGTGAGGACTCACTCCGAGGCTAATCACTGAATTCAACAGAGGCAGTGATCTTCACGATCATGACCGATGGAGGGACACAAGCGGACCATCGGGCCGAATCAACATGATAATCCATAAAATTCAAAAAATCCTTGTTTCTGATAACAAAAGCTAACTGTTATTCCTCCTCACCTTCCATGACATTGTCAAGTGATCCTAGGCTCCAAGGGCCAACCCAACTGTATTCTTCATAGGATCACGGGAGAGGAGAAGAGCTACTGGGGCTCTGAGCTAGATGAAAAGGAAATGGAAAAAAAACAAAAAGCAAATTGGCAAACCATTCCATTTTTACTACAGCAGACCTGCTTCCACCTCCCCTAAATTCCACTTTTGGCAACGAATCCAGGGAAGGAAACCCAAAACACCAGAACCTCTCCATTCTTCCCTGGCCGGGACACGGAATCCCCTCACATCCAGTGCCGAGAAAGCCGGCATCCAGACGAGACTTCGCCCGACCAAATACTGATGCGGGTGGAGTGGGGGGAAAATCTGCAACAATCCTCCCCCATCCCTGTTGGATACCCAGAGATGAGACCCTTCTATAGAATTAAGGGCCCAGGGTCTCCTCAGACCCACAGTCGAGCCACACAGAACCAGTTCTCTGCCCAGAGCCCCGGCCCCCAGATTCAGGACAACCTTCCGACTCGACAGTGGCCTCCTCGTTCTCTACCCGACAAGAATCCAAATCCATGTGGGGGCTTCACACAGACACACACACACACACACACACACACACACACACACACACACACTCCCTGCCTCTCCTTATCTCCCGCTCTCTCTTTCTTTCCGTTTCAACTGTGGACCGTGTCCTCCCGCTCCTCTGCAAACAACGCTTGACAGCAAAGCATACATCCAATCTTGGGGAGCAGCTCATGATCGAGGCGATGCCCAGAAAATAGGACTGGAGACTACACTCGACCTTACGTCTTCCCTGGACCCCTCTCTCCCCAGAGAAACGCCCATCTCTACTCTCTGGGGGGTACGGCAGATTTCCCCAAGGCCAAGGTACCCACGTTTCCATAGTTTGGGCAATCTTAGTCATGTACTAACCCTCCGTGCACAACGCTCCATACGAGACATTATAATCTCCAAAAAACTCATGCCCTGAAAATTGCTCCATCCCTCACCCCTGACATCCATATCTCAAACTCCAGTCCCCAGGATTCCTTTTCTGAAAAGATCACAAAGGAAACCAGAAACCTACCTGTGCTGCTCCTCACCCAACACTTCCCTTGACTCTTTCCCTGGAAGCGACTGTCAGAGCCAGAAAAAAGTCCCTTCAAAGGAGACCGAGGATGGACAGAGTGACCCTGGAGACGGGACTGTGAGCACCCAGAGATGAGACCGTTCTATAGAATTAAGGGCCCAGGGTCTCCTCAGACCCACGGTCAAGCCAAACAGAACCGGTTCTCTGCCCAGAGCCCCGGCCCCCAGATCCGTGACGACCTTCTGACGCCACAGTGCCCTCCTCGGCCTCCACGCTCGCTCCCTGAACCCAACTGAACCTCGCGCCCACTAAAGGCTCTCTCTCCCTCACACACACAAACCCCCAACACCTTCCCTTCCCTTGGATTCTGCTTTTCTCCCCATCATATGTAGATGATCCTCGCAGCCAGGGAGCCTCCAATTGGTCTCCGTATATCATCCACGATGGCACGAGATGGACCCAGGCCGAAAAGAACATTTTACGTTTTGTCCACCCTAATGGCAAAAAAAAAAATAAATAAAAATAAAAAAGGTGATGGGTCACAAAAGCATAACCCGCATGACAGCTAAGGTTAAGCGCTGGCCTCCGGATAGACTGGGAATGCCTGGCCTCCTAGCTGGGCCAATAAAAGACGCTACACAGAGTACTGGCAGAAAGGGTATCTTCGTTCCCCACCGCATGTACACGTCAACGTGGCTCTCTGGTCGTTCCTTGGAGAGGAGGAAAACAACATTCTAATCCCGAGGAGGTGAACTCTCTCAATATACACTTACGGTTCTGGGAACGGAGCCGACGTGGGACCTTGCAGAATGTACAGAGAAAATGACAGTCGTCTTAGGATGAATTCTAGACTCGCTAACTGCAAGTGGAGAGGGTTATGCACATCTCTGCGCCACAGCAGAGAAACGTTTCCCAACTGAATTAAGTAGGTGAAAAAGGTTTGGAAGGACAACGAAGCGCGGAAGCCTTTTACCAAAGTGCAAGAGAAAACCGACATTCCTTCTCACCTGCCATGACGTTCCTTGAAGTTTTCCTCTTTTAGGGATTCCCCCCGGCAGTACTCTGCGATACCGGATGGGGAGCGACGAGGACGTTGCTCTGGGGAGGTGGGGGGGGGGGGGGGTGAGAAACAAAAGGGGAAAAAAAAGACAAGTCATTCATTTTCTCTAAGTAAGACATGTCTCTACCCAGCACCACTTCAACTTCCTCTTACAAATACACAGATTTGAACCCAGACACCCTACCTTCCTCACTTAGTTGCCCCCGCCACAGAGCACCACAGACCCATGCCAAAAAAAAGCCTCGATGCAGAAGACGAGAGTTCTCCAAAGCAAATATGGCATCAACAGCGAAAGGGGAAAAATCAGCACTACCCATCATTTCTAGGAATCTTACTTGACATAACAGATAGGCCATTAAAGGAATCCAGATCTATCTGAAGTGGTGAGAGATATGGACACACAAACACTCCCAGATTCTCCTCCACTCCCTCTCTCTCTTTCTTTCCATTTCCACTGTGGACCGTGTCCTCCCACTCCCCTGCAAACAACCCCCGAGAGAAAAGCAGACATCCAATCTTAGGGACCAGCTCTGGTCAAGGCAACGCCCAGGATAAGACTGGACACTACACTCGACCCTACTTCTTCCCTGGACCCCTCTCTCCCCAGAGAAATCCCTATCGCTACTTTCTGGGGGGTACAGCAGTTTCCCCCAGGCCAGGGTAGCCACAATTCCAAAGTTCAGGCAGTCTTAGTCAAACACTAGGCCTCTGTGCACGACGCTACATACGAGACACTAGAATCTCCATAAAACTCATTCCCTGTAAATTGCTCCACCCCTCCCCACTGACCTCCATATCTCACACTCAAGTCTCCAGAATTCCTTGTCTGAAAAGATGACCAAGGAAACCAGACACCAGCCTGTCCTGGTCCCCACAAAACAAACACTTCCCTAGATTCCTCCCTGGGAAGCGACTGTCAGACCCAGAACAAAGTCCCTTCAAAGGAGACCGAGGATGGACAGAGTGACCCTGGAGACGGGACGGTGAGCACCCAGAGATGAGACCCTTCTATAGAATTAAGGGCCCAGGGCCTCCTCAGACCCACAGTCAAGCCAAACAGAACCAGTTCTCTGACCAGAGCCCCGGCGCCCAGATCCAGGACGACCTTCTGACTCGACAGTGGCCTCCTCGTTCGCTCCCAGAACCCAACTCCACCTTACCCCCTCTAAAGGGTCTCTTGCTCTCTCTCTCTCTCTCTCTCACACACACACACACATTTTTCTGAAAACCCAATACCTTCCCTTGGATACAGGTACTCTTGTGGCCGCAGAGTCACCCTCCTCATTGCCATACGCGCCCCAGGTGATCTGCAAGTTGCATCACAGATGACCAAAGATGAGCCACATCCGACTCAATTCTTTCCATTTTCTTCCCCCTGTCGGGACAAAACATGATGAATCCAAAAAACGATCCCCCGGGTGCCACCTGAATTTGATAAGGGGACCTCCCGAAGTACCACCTAAGGCCCCGCCTCCGACTTTGACCCATAAAAATCAAACTACCCACACTCCTTTGTATCGTGCCGTAGAAGTTCCCTAACCACCTCATGCCTCGACGTGCCTCTCTCGCCTTCCACCGGAGAGGAGCGACTAAATTAAAAAAAAAAAAACCAAAAAACATTTTTGATTTGTCCATCCCATAACAGAGACTTATTTTCATCCCTTGCTCCTGAAAAAACTGCAAATGCAGCAACTACAGAACCTTCCAGGAACCAAAACAAAATTGGAGGGTTTGTTGAAGAAGCACTCTAAAGCTAATGACTGCATTCAACACAGGCAAGTGATGTTCACGATCATCACAGATGGAGAGGCACGAGGCGTTTAAAGCCATTAGTGAACGCTTGGAACGGACCATAAGGCCAAATCAACGTGAGAATCCATAAGTTCAAGGAATCCTTGTTTCTGATGACAAAAACAAACAGTAATTCCTCCTCACCTTCCATGACATTTTTGAAGTGATCCTAGGCTCCAGAGCCCAACCCAACAGAATATTCTTCATAGTACCATGGGAGTGGAGAAGAACTACTGGGGCTCGTGGCTAGCTGAAGAGAAAACAGAAAACAAAAAAAATTGACAAACCATTCCATTTTCCCTACTACCCACTGGCTTCCAACTCCCCTAAAATCCACCTCTGGTGACAAATACAGGCAAGGAAACCCAAGACACCAGAGCTTCTCCATTTTTCCCTCCCCAGGACACTGGATCCCCTCACACCCAGTCCCAAGAAAGCCTGCATCCAGACAAGACTTCACCCGACCAAATACTGCCCCAAGTTGGGGGGGGGGGGGAATCTGCAAAAATCCTCCCCATCCCTGTTTGATACTCAACCCACTGAACAATTGAGTACACCACTACAGGAATCCATATCCATGTGGGGGCTTCACACACACACACACACACACACACACACACACAGAGTCCCTGAATCTCCTCATCTCCCTCTCACTCTTTCTTTCCACTGAAACTGTGGACCGTGTCCTCCCACTTGCCTGCAAACAAACCCTGACAGCCAAGCAGACATCCAATCTCGTGACCAGCTAATACTCAAAGTAATGCCCAAGAGAAGACTGGACACTCGACCCCACCCTACTCCTTCACGTGACCCCTCTCTCTCCTAGAGATAACCCAATCACTAGTTTGAGAGGTAGAGGGCTGCTTGCCCCAAGGACAAACACATCACCTGCCCCATATCCTTAGAGAGGGCAGTCCTACTCCTGTACTAGGCCTCAATATACACTGCTCTCTACTGGACACTACAATCTCTCCATGAAACTCATGCCCTAGAAATTACTCCATCCTTCCCCACTGACCTCCATATCTCACACTCCGGTCCCCAGGATTCCTTTTCTGAAAAGATCAAAGGAAACAAGAAACCTACCTGTGCTGCTCCTCACCAAACACTTCCCTAGACTCTTTCCCTGGAAGCGACCGTCAGAGCCAGAAAAACGTCCCTTCAAAGGAGACTGAGGATGGACAGAGTGACCCTGGAGACGGGACTGTGAGCACCCAGAGATGAGACCCTTCTATGGAATTAAGGGCCCAGGGCCTCCTCAGATCCACAGTCAAGCCAGACAGAGCCGGTTCTCTGCCCAGAGCCCCGGCCCCCGGATCCGGGACGGCCTTCTGACTCGACAGTGGCCTCCTCGTTCTCTCCCAGGACCCGACTCAACCTTACCCCCTCAAAAGGCTCTCTTTCTCTCTCCCACTCTCCCTCTCTCTCCATATCTCTCTCACACGCACACACTTTTCCAAAAACCCAACACCTTCCCTTGGATCCAGTTGCTCTTGTGGCCGCGGAGTCACCCTTCTCATCGCCGTGCCGGCCCCGGGAGATCTGGAAGTTGCGTCACGGTTGACTGGAGATGAGCCACGCCCGACAATTTTTTCCTTTTTCTTCCCCCTGTTCGTACAAAATGTGCCCAGTCCAAAAAACAATGTCCTGAGTGCCACCTGATTTTTTATAAGGGGACCTCCCGATGGAGCGGCTAAGGCCCCGCCTCCTACTTTGACCCATAAGAATCAAACTACCCACACGACTTTGTGTTGCGTCGGGGCAAGTCCCTATCCACCTCATGCCTCAACGTGCCTCTCTCGCCTTCCGCCGGAGAGGAGGAAACAACAAAATTAAAAAAAAAAAAAGAAACAAAAAATTTGATTCGTCCATCCCATTAGAGAGCCTGATTTTGATCCCTTGCTCCTGAAAAATCTGCAAATGCAGCCACTACAGGACCTTACAAAAACCAGAAAATCGGAGGGTTTTTTAGGACTCACTCAAAAGCTAATCACTGTATTCGGCCCACGCCGTGCCCTTCACGATCATCAGAGATGGACGGGCACGAGGCCTCCAAAGCCACGGTGAACACTTGGAACAGACCATCGGGCCAAATCAACATGACAATCCCTAAGTTCAAAGAGTCCTTTTTTCTGATGACACAAGCAAACTGTTATTCCTCCTCACCTTCCACGACACTGGTCCAATGATCCTAGGCTCCAGATTCCAACCCAACAGTATTCTTCATAGGACCATGTGAATGGAGAAGAGCAATTGGGGCTCTGGGCTAGGTGAAAATGAAATGAAAAAAAACCCCCAAATTGACAAACCATTCTGTTTTTGCCCACCTGCTTCCACCTCCCCTAAAATCCACCTCTGGTGACAAACCCAGGCAAAGAAACCCAAGACACCAGAGAAGCTTCTCCATTCTTCCCTCCCCGTGACCCTAGATCCCTTCACATCCAGTCCCAAGAAAGCCTGCATCCAAACAAGACTTCTCCTGACCGAATACTGAGCCGAGTGGGGCGGAGGGAAAATCTGCAACGCTCCTCCCCATCCCTGTTTGATACTCAACCCACTGAACGGTTTGGTACACCACTACGGGAATCCAGATGCATGTAGGGGCTTCACACACACCCACACACACATTCCACCTGATTCACCTTATCTCCATCTCTTTCTTCCCATTAAACTGTGGACCGAGTCCTTCCACTCCCCTGCAAACAACCCCTGACAGAAAAGCAGACATCCAATCGTGGGGACAAGCTCACGGTCAAGGCAATGGACAGTCGACTAGACCTTCACTTCTTCACGTGACCCCTCTCTCTCTAAAGAGATCCCTAGCGTTACTTTCTGTGGTGTACAGCAGGTTTCCCCAAGGCCAAGGTACCCACACTTCCATAAATCAGGCAGTCTTAATCAAGTACTAGGCCTCAGTGCACAACTCTCCATACGAGACATTTGAATCTCCAAGAAACTCATGCCCTGAAAATTGCTCCATCCCTCACCACTAACCTCCATATCTCACACTCCAGTCCCCAGGATTCTTTTTCTGAAAAGATCACAAAGGAGACCAGAAACCAGCCTGTCTTGCTCCTCACCAAACACTTCCCTAGTATCTTCCCTGGACTATCAGACCCAGAAAAAAGTCCCTTCAAAGGATACCGAGGATGGACAGAGTGACCCTGGAGACGGGACTGTGAGCACCCAGAGATGAGACCCTTCTATAGAATTAAGGGCCCAGGGCCTCCTCAGACCCACAGTCAAGCCACACGGAACCAGTTCTCTGCCCAGAGCCCCGGCCCCCAGATCCAGGACGACCTTCTGACTCGACAGTGGCCTCCTCGGCCTCCACGCTCTCTCCCGGAACCCAACTCAACCCCACCCCTCTCACACACACACACACACACACACACACACAGCAAGCCCAACACCTTCCCTTCGCTTGAATTCTGTTGTTGTCCCCGTCACATGTAGATGGTCCTCACAGCCGGGGAACCTCCGATTGGTCTCTGTACATCAACATTGGCACGAGATGGGCCCACACCAAAATGAACGTTTTACTCTTTTTCCCCCCATTGGAAAAAAAAGAGAAATAAAAGATGGTGGATCAAAACAGCAAAGCCCAAATGACAGCTAAGGTTTCAGGCTGGTCCCCGAATAGACTGGAAAATGTCTCACCTCCTATCTAGGCCGATAAAAGAAACTGCACAGAGTACTGGGCGGAAAGGGTATCTTTGCTCCCGACCAACCGCACACCGCAACGTGACTCTCTGGTCTTTTCTTAGGGAGGACTAAAAAAAAGAATTCTTTTACCGAGGAGGTGAACTCTCTCTATACACCTTTACTGTTCTGTGAACAGAGCCGACGCGGGAGCTTCCAGGATGAACGGACGAAGTGACGGTCGACCTAGGATGAATTCTAGACTCCCTAACTGCAAATGGACGATGTTACGCACGGCCCGTCATCTCCGCGCCACATCGGGAAAAATGTTTCCTAACTGAATTAAGCTGATGAAAATGGTTTGGAAAGACAATGAAGCCCAGAATCCTGGTTTCAAAGTGCAAGAGAAAACTGACATTCCTTCTCACCTGCCATGACGGTCCTTGAAGTTTTCTTCATTTCAGGATTCCCCCCTGCGGTGCCCTGTGACATCAGATGAGAAGCGGACAGCACGGTGGTCTGGGGGGGATGAAAAAAGGGGAAGAAAGGCAAGCCATTCAATTTCTCAAAATGAGACAGGTCTCTAACAGCCCCACATCAACCTCCTCTTAAAAATAAACAGATTTTAACCCACAGACACCCTAGCTTCCTCACTTAGTTCCCCCGCCACGGAGCACCACGAACCCATGCCGAAAAAAGCCTCGATGCAAAGGACAAGATTTCTCCAAGGCAAATACTGCATCCACAGGGAAAGGGGAAAATCGGCACTGCCCATCATTTCTAGGAATCTTACTTGAAAAATCAGGTAGGCCGATAAAGGAATCTAACTCTATCTGGACTGGTGAGACAGATGGAGAGACAAACACACACACACTTCCTGATTCTCCTTATCTCTTACTTTCCATTTAAACTGTGGACCGTGTCCTCCCACTCCCCTGCAAACAACCCCTGACAGAAAAGCAGACAGCCAATACTGAGGAGCGGCTCATGGTCAAGGCAATGCCCGGGAAAAGACTAGACACTACACTCGACCCGACTTCTTCCCTGGACCCCTCGCTTCCTAGAGAGATCCCTATCACTGTCTTCTGGTGGGTACGGCAGGTTTCCCCCAGGCCAAGGTACCCACATTTCCATACTTCCGGCAGTCAGTGATGGACTAGGCCTCCGTTCACAACGCTCCGTACGAGACACTAGAATCTCCATGAAACTCATGCCCTGGAAATTACTCCATCCCTCCCCACTGACCTCCATATCTCACACTTCCCTGTCTGAAAAGATGATCAAGGAAACCTGAAACCTGTCTGTCCTGCTCCTCACCAAACACATCCCTAATCTCTTCCCTGGAAGTGACTGTCAGACCCAGAACAAAGTCCCTTCAAAGGAGACCGAGGATGGACAGAGTGACCCTGGAGACGGGACTGTGAGCACCCAGAGGTGACACCCTTCTATAGAATTAAGGGCCTAGGGTCTCCTCAGACCCACAGTCGAGCAAAACAGAACCGGTTCTCTGCCCAGAGCCCCGGCCCCCAGATCCAGGACAACGTTCTGACTCGACAGTGGCCTCCTCGGCCTCCACGCTCTCTCCCGGAACCCGACTCGATCTCACCCCTGCAAAATGCTCTCTCTCTCACTCACAAACACACACAAACACATAAAGCCCAACACCTTCCCTTCCCTTGGATTCTGCTTTTCTCCCATCACATGTAGATGATGATCACAGCCAGGGAGCCTCCAGTTGGTCTCCATATATCGTTCACGTTGGCACGAGATGGACCCGGGCCAAAACGAACGTTTTACGCTTTTTCCCCCCTTTTGGGAAAACAAAAAAAAAGGGAGTGGATCGAAGAAGCGTAACCCGCATGACAGCTAAGGTTAAAGGCCGGTGTCCGGATAGACTGCGGAATGCCTCGCCTCCCACCTAGGCCGATAAAAGGAACTTCACAGAGGACTGGCAGAAAGGGTGTCTTCATTCCCAACCGACCGTACACCTCAGCGTGGCTCTCTGATCTTTCCTTAGAGAGTAAGAAGACATAATTCCATTCCCGAGGAGGTGAACTCTCAATACACGCTTACACTTCTAGGAACGTAGCCTATGCGGGACCTTCCAAAATGTACAGACAAAAATGACAGTCGTCCTAGGGTGAATTCTAGACTCCCTAACT
Organism: Ornithorhynchus anatinus; assembly: GCF_004115215.2. Classification (NCBI taxonomy): domain Eukaryota; kingdom Metazoa; phylum Chordata; class Mammalia; order Monotremata; family Ornithorhynchidae; genus Ornithorhynchus; species Ornithorhynchus anatinus. Next base: position 49,459,865 of record NC_041730.1, on the reverse strand, counting down.
ACAAATGGAGGGGGTTACGCACGGTCCGTCATGTCCGCGCCACATCACGAATAATGTTTCCTACCTGAATTAAGCTGGTGAAAAAGGTTTGGAAAGACTATGAAGCCCAGAAGCCTGGTTTCAAACTGCAAGAGAAAACTGACATTTCTTCTCACCTGCCATGACATTCCCTGAAGTTTTCCTCTTTTGGGGATTCCCCCCTGCGGTGCTCTGCGATACGAGATGAGGAGCAGAGATGACGGTGGTCTGGGAGGGGATGAAAAACAAAGGGGAAAAAAAACAAGCCATTCAGCTTCTCTAAACGAGACAGGTCTCTACCCATCACGACATCGACCTCTTAAAAATACACAGATTTGACCCCACAGACACCCTAGCTTCCTCACTTAGTTCCCCCCACCACAGAGCACCACAAACCCATGCCAAAGAAAGCCTCGATGCAAAGGACAAGAATTCCCCAAAGCAAATAATGCATCAACGGGGAAATGGGAAAATCGGCACTACCCGTCATTTCTAGGAATCTTACTTGAAAAATCAGGTAAGCCGATAAAGGAATCCAGATCTATCTGGAGTGGTGAGACAGATGGACAGACAAACACACACACTCTCTCTGATTCTCCTCATCTCCCTCTCTCTCTCTTTCCATTTCAATTATAGAGCGTGTCCTCCAACTCCCCTGCAAACAACCCCTGACAAAAAAGCAGACATCCAATCTTGGGAACCAGCTCATGGTCAAGGCAATGCCCAGAAGAAGACTGGACACTACCCTCGACCCTACTTCTTCCCTGGACCCCCCTCTCCCCAGAGAAATCCCTACCGCTACTTTCTGGGGGATACGGCAGGTTTCCCCCAGGCCAATGTACCCACATTTCCATAGGTAGGGCAGTCTTAGTCATGTACTAGGCCTCCGTGCACAACGCTCCATGAGACACTAGAATCTCCACGAAACTCATAACCTGTAAATTACTCCATCCCTCCCCACTGACCTCCATATCTCACCCTTAGGTCCCCAGAATTCCTTGTCTCAAAAGAAAACCAAGGAAACCAGAAACCTACCTGTGCTGTTCCTCACCCAACACTTCCCTAGAGACTCTTCCCTGGAAGCGACTGTCAGACCCAGAAAAAAGTCCCTTCAAAGGAGACTGAGGATGGACAGAGTGACCCTGGAGACGGGACTGTGAGCACCCAGAGTTGAGACCTTTCTATAGAATTAAGGGCCCAGGGTCTCCTCAGACCCACAGTCAAGCCAAACAGAACCAGTTCTCTGCCCAGAGCCCCGGCCCCCAGATCCGGGACAACGTTCTGCCTCGACAGTGGCCTCCTCTTTCTCTCCCAGAACCCAACTCAACCTTACCCCCTCAAAATGCTCTCGCTCTCACACACGCAACACACGTTTTTCTGAAAACACAGCACCTTCCCTTGGATCCAGTTACTCTTGTGGCCGCAGAGTCACATTCCTCAGCGCCGTGCGGGCCCCGGGTGATCTAGAAGTTGCATCGCGATTGACCGGGGTTCAGCCACGTCCAACTCACTTATTTCCACCTTTCTTCCCCCTGTTCCTACAAAACATGCCGAGTACAAAAAACAATCCCCTGAATGCCACCTGAATTTTATAAGGGCACCTCCCGAGGGACCGGCTAAGGCCCCGCCTCCTACTTTGACACATAAAAATCAAACTACCCACACTACTTTGTGTTGCATCGGGGTAGTTTCCTATCCACCTCGTGCCTCAACGTGCCTCTCTTCTGCCGGAGAGGAGGAAGCAACAAAATTAAAAATAAAAAAAATAAATAAATAAAAATTGATTTGTTCATCCCATAAGAGAACCTGATTTTCATCCCTTGCTCCTGAAAAATCTGCAAATGCAGCAACTACAGGACCTTCCGGGAACCAGAAAATTGGAAGTTTTGTTGAGGACTCACTCAAAGTGTAAGCGCTGTATTCTGCACAGGCAGTGATCTTCACGATCAGCAAAGATGGAGGGGCACGAGGCATTTAAAGCCATGGTGAACACTTGGAACGGACCATCGGGCCAAAATAACATGACAATCCATAAGTTCAAAGAATCCTTGTTTCTGATGACAAAAGCAAATGGTTATTCCTCCTCACCTTCCATGACACTTTCAAGTGATCCTGGGCTCCAGATTCCAACCCAAACAATATTCCTTCATAGGATCACCCGAGAGGAGAAGAGCTATTGGGGCTCTTGGCTGGCTGAAAAGGAAATGAAAACAAAAAAACAAGTTGTCAAACCTTTCCTTTTTTCCTACAGCACACCTGCTTCCACCTCCCCTAAAATCCACCTCTGGTGGCAAACCCAGGCACGAACCCCAAGACACCAGAGCTTCTCTATGCTTCCCACCCCGGGACACTGGATCCCCTCACACCCACTCCGAAGAAAGCCTGCGTCCAAACGAGACTTCTTCCAACCAAATCCTGAGCCAAGTGGGGTGGAGGGAAAATCTGCAACTCTCCTCCCCATGCCTGTTTGATACTCAACCCACTGAACAATTTGCTACACCACTACAGGAATCTAAATGCATGTAGGAGCTTCACACACACACACACACACACACACACACACTCCCTGATTTTCCTTCTCTCCCTCTCTCTCTCTTTCTTTCCATTTCAACTGTGGACCATGTCCTTCCACTCCCCTGCAAACAACCCCTAACAGAAAAGCAGACATTCAATCTTGGGGACAAGCTCATGGTCAAGGGGATGCCCCGGAAAAAACTGGACACTCAACTGGAGCCTTACTTCTTCACATGACGCCTCTCTCCCAAGAGAAATCTCTACCACTACTTTCTGGGGTGTACAGCAGGTTTCCCCAAGCCCAAGCTACCCACATTTCCATAATTGGGGCACTCTTAGTCAAGTACTTCGCCTCAGTGCACGACTCTCCATAAGACACACTAGAATCTCCAATAAACTCATGCCCTGAAAATTGCTCCATCCCTCACCACTGACCTCCATAGCTCACACTCCAGTCCCCAGATTCCTTTTCTGAAAAGATCACAAAGGAAACGAGATACCAACCTGTCTTGCTCCTCACCAACTACTTCCCTGGTCTCTTCCCTGGAAGAGACTGTCAGACCCAGAAAAAAGTCCCTTCAAAGGAGACTGAGGATAGACAGAGTGACCCTGGAGACGGGACTGTGAGCATCCAGAGTTGAGACCCTTCTATAGAATTAAGGGCCCGGGGTCTCCTCAGACCCACAGTTAAGCCAAACAGAAACAGTTCTCTGCCCAGAGCCCCGGCCCCCAGATCCAGGACAATGTTCTGACTCGACAGTGGCCTCCACACTCTCTCCCGGAACCCAACTCATCCCCACCCCCTCAAAATGCTCTCTCTCTCTCTCTCTCTCTCTCTCTCACACACACGCACACAAAGACAACACCTTCCCTTCCCTTAAATTCTGTTTTTCTCCCCGTCACATGTAGATGATCCTCACAGCCAGGGAGCCTCCGATTGGTCTGTGTACATCATCAACGTTGGCACAAGATGGGCCCACGCCGAAACCAACGCTTTACTCTTTTTCCCCCCCCACTGGCAAAAAAAAAAAAAAAGATGGTGGATCAAAACAGCATGGCCCGAATGACAGCTAAGGTTTCAGGCTGGTCCCCGAATAGACTGGAAAAATGTCTCACCTCCTATCTAGGCCGATAAAAGAAACTGCACAGAGTACTGGGCGGAAAGGGTATCTTTGCTCCCGACCAACCGCACACCGCAACGTGACTCTCTGGTCTTTTCTTAGAGAGGACTAAAAAAAAGAATTCTTTTACCGAGGAGGTGAACTCTCTCTATACACCTTTACTGTTCTGTGAACAGATCCGACGCGGGAGCTTCCAGAATGAACAGACGAAGTGACGGTCGGCCTAGGATGAATTCTAGACTCCCTAACTGCAAATGGACGATGTTACGCACGGCCCGTCATCTCCGCGCCACATCGGGAAAAATGTTTCCTAACTGAATTAAGCTGATGAAAATGGTTTGGAAAGACAATGAAGCCCAGAATCCTGGTTTCAAAGTGCAAGAGAAAACTGACATTCCTTCTCACCTGCCATGACGGTCCTCAAACTTCTCTTCGTTTCGGTGCCCTTCGGTGCCCTGTGGTGCCCTGTGATACCAGATGAGAAGTAGAGAGGACAGTGGCCTAGGGGAGGGGGAGGGATGAAAAACAAAAGGGGAAGAAAGGCAAGACATTCAGTGTCTCAAAATGAGACAAAATGACCCATCACCACATCAACCTCTTCTTAAAAATACACATATTTGAACCCACACACACCCTAGGTTCCTCACTTATTTCCCCTGCCACGGCGCACCCCAAACCCATGCCAAACAAAGCCTCGATGCAAAGGACAAGAGTTCAAGGCAAATACTGCATCAACAGGGAAAGGGGAAAATCGGCACTACCCGTTTCTAGGAATCTTACTTCAAAAAATCAGGTAGGCCGATAAAGGAAATCCAGATCTATCTGGAGTGGTGAGACAGATGAACTGACAGACACAAACACACACACACACTCCCTGATTCTCCTTCTCTTCCTCTCTCTCTCTTTCCGTTTCAACTGTGAACCATGTCCCCACACTCCCCTGCAAACAACCCCTGACAGAAAAGCAGACATCCAAACTTGGGGACCAGCTCACGGTCAAGGCAATGCCCCGGGAAAGACTGGACATTACACTCGACCCTACTTCTTCCCTGGACCTTTCTCTCCCCAAAGAAATCCCTATCGCTACTTCCTGAGGGGTATGGCAGGGATCCCCCATTTCCTGTGGGTATGGCAGGGTACCCACATTTCCATAGTACGGGTAGTCCTAGTCAAGGACTAGGCCTCAGTGCACAGTGTTGCTACTAGACACTAGAATCTCCATCAAACTCATGCCCTGAAAATTGCTCCATCCTTCCCCACTGACCTCCATATCTCACACTCCAGTCCCCAGATTCCTTTTCTGAATAGATCACAAAGGAAACCAGAAATCTGCCTGTCCTGCTCCTCAAACAAACACTGCCCTAATCTCTTCCCTGGAAGCCACTGTCAGACCCAGAAAAAAAGTCCCTGCAAAAGGAGACCGAGGATGGACAGAGTGACCCTGGAGACGGGACTGGGAGCACCCAGAGATGAGACCCTTCTATAGAATTAAGGGCCCAGGGCCTCCTCAGACCCACAGTCAAGCCAAACAGAACCAGTTCTCTGCCCAGAGCCCCGGCCCCCAGATCCAGGACAACATTGACTCGACAGTGGCCTCCTCACCCTCCACGCTCTCTCGTGGAACCCAACTCAACGTCACCCCCTCAAAATACTGTCTCTCTCTTTCTCTCTCTCTCTCTCTCTCACACACACACGCACCCCAAACACATTCCCTTCCCTTGGATTCTGTTTTTCTCCCCATCACATGTAGATGATAATCACAGCCGGGGAGCCTCCAACTGGCCGCTGTACATCGTCGACGTTGGCACTAGATGGGCCCACTCCAGACAGAAAGTGTTACGTTTTCTTCCCCCTATTGGCAAAAAAAAAAAAAAAAAAAAAAAAGATGGTGGATCAAAAAACCATAGCCCACAAGACAGTTAAGGTTTCAAACTGGTCTCCGGATAGACTGTGGACTGCATCGCCTCCTAGCTAGGCCAATAAAATAAATTGCACAGAGTACTGGCAGAACGGGTGTCTTTGTTCCCGACTAACGGCAGAACTCAAAGTGGCTCTCTAGTCTTTCCTTGGAGAGGAGGAAAACAGAATTCTATTCCCGAGTAGTTCAACTCTCTCAATACACCCTTACGGTTCCGGGAACGGAGCCGATGCAGGACCTTGCAGAATGTATGGAGAATATGACAGTCGTCCTAGGATGAATTCTAGACTCACTAACTGCAAATAGAGGAGGTTACGCACAGTCCGGCATCTCCGCTCCACATCGAGAAAAATGTTGCCTCACTGAATTAAGCTGGTGAAAAACGTTTGGAAAGACAATGAAGCCCAGAAGCTTGGTTTCAAAGTGCAAGAGAAAACTGACATTCTTTCTCACCTGGCATAACATCCGTTGAAGTTTTCCTCATTTCAGGATTCCCCCCTGCAGTGCCCTGAGCTACGAGATGAGGAGCAGAGAGGACGGTGGTCTGAGGGGTCGGGTAAAACAACAAAAAGGAAAAAAGCAAGCCGTTCAGTTTCTCTAAATGAGACAATTCTCTACTCAGCACCACATCAACCTCTTCTGAAAAATACACAGATTTGAACCCACAAACACCCGAGCTTCCTCACTTAGTTGTCCCCTCCACAGAGCACCACAAACCAATGCCAAAGAAAGCCTCGATGCAAAAGGACAAGAGTTCTCCAAGGCAAATACTGCATCCACAGGGAAAGGGGAAAATCGGCACTACCGGTCATTTCTAGGAATCTCACTTGAAAAATCAGGTAGGCCGACAAAGGAATCCAGATCTATCTGGAGTGGTGATATAGATGGACAGACAGACACACCCACACACACTCCGACTCTCCTGATTTCCATCTCTCTCTTTCTTTCCGTTTCAACTGTGGACCGTGTCCTCCCACTCCTCGGCAAACAACCCCTGACAAAAAAGAAGACATCCAATCTTGGGAACCAGCTCATGGTCAAGGCAAAGCCCAGGAAAAAAGACTGGACACTACGCTCCACCTTACTTCTTCCCCAGACCCGTCTCTCTCCAGATAAATCCCTATCGCTACATGCTTGGGGGTATGGCAGGTTTCCCCGAGACCAAGGTACCCACATTTCCAAAGTTTAGGCAGTCTTATTCAAGTACTAGGCCTCAGTGCACAACGCTCCATACTAGATATTAGAATCCCCATTAAACTCATGCCCAGAAAATTGTTCCATCCCTCACCACTGACATCCATATCTCAAACTCCACTCCCCAGGATTCCTTTTCTGAAAAACTCAGAAAGGAAACCAGAAATCAACCTGTTCTGCTCCTCACCAAACACCTCCCTGGTCTCTTCCCTGGAAGCAACTGTCATACCCAGAAAAAAAGTCCCTTCAAAGGAGACTGAGGATGGACACAGTGACCCTGGAGACAGGACTGTGAGCACCCAGAGATGACACCCTTCTATAGAATTAAGGGCCCAGGGTCTCCTCAGACCCACAGTCAAGCCAAACAGAACCAGTTCTCTGCCCAGAGCCCCGGCCCCCAGATCCAGGACGACATTCTGACTCGACAGTGGCCTCCTCGGCCTCCACGCTCTCTCCCGGAACCCAACTCACCCCCTCAAAATGCTGTCTCTCTCTCTCTCACACACACACACACACAAAACACATTCCCTTCCCTTGGAATTTGCTTTTCTCCCCATCACATGTAGACGATCATCGCAACCGGCGAACCTCCAATTGATCTCTGTACATCGTCGACGTTGACACAAGAAGGGCCCACACCGAAACAAACGTTTTCGATTTTCGCCCCTATTAGCAAAAAAGAAGAAAAAAAGGTGGTAGATCAAAACAGCATATCCTGCATGACGGCTAAGGTTACAGGCTGGTCTCCCGATACACTGGGGAATGCCTCGCCTCCTAGCTAGGCCAATAAAAAGACACTGCACAGAGTACTGGCAGAAACGGTGTCTGGTCCCGACCAACGGTACACCCCAAAGGGGCTCTCTGGTCTTTCCTCGTAGAGGAGGAAAACACTGAATTCTATTCCCGAGAAGGTCAACTCTCTCGATACACCCTTACGGTTCTGGGAACGGAGCCGATGCGGGACCTTGCAGAATGTACAGAGAATACGACGGTCATCCAAAGATGAATTCTAGAGTCACTAACTGCAAATGGAGGGGGTTACGCACAGTCCGTCGTCTCCGCGCCACATCACGAGAAATGTTTCCTAACTGAATTAAGCTGGTGAAACAAGTTTGGAAATACAGTGAAGCCCAGAAGCCTGGTTTCAAAGTGCAAGAAAAAACCTACATTCCTTCTCACCTGCCGTGACATTCCTTGAGGTTTTCTTCATTTTGCAATTCCCCCCGGCGGTGCCGTGCGATACGAGATGAGGAGCAGACAGGACGGTGGTCTGGGGAGGGGATGAAAGACAAAAGGGGAAAAAAGGCAAGCCGTTCAGTTTCTCTAAATGAGACGAGTCCCTACCGATCACCGCATCGACCTCTTCCTAAAAATACACAGATCCGAACCCACAGACACCCTAGCTTCCTGACTTTGTCCCCCCAACCACAGAGCACCACAAACCCATGCCAAAAAAAGCCTCGATGCAAAGGACAAGAGTTCTCCAAGGCAAATACTGCATCAACAATGAAAGGGGAAAATTGGCACTACCTGTCATTTCTAGGAATCTTACTTGAAAAATCAAGTAGGCCATTAAAGGAATCCGGATCTTTCTGAAGTAGTGCGACAGATGAAAAGACACACACACATATACACACACACTCCCTGATTCTCCTTCTCTCCCTCTGTCTGTTTTTTTCCATTTCAATTGTGGACCGTGTCCTCCCACCTCCCTGCAAAGAACTCCTGACAGAAAAGCAGACATCCAATCCTGGGGACCAGCTCATGGTCAAGGCAATGCCCAGAAAAAGACTGGACACTACACTCGACCCTACTTCTCCCCTGGACCCTTCTCTCCCCACAGAAATCCCTATCGCTACTTTCTGGGGCGTACGGCAGGTTTCCCGAGGCCAAGGTACCCACATTTCTATAGTTCAGGCAGTCTTAGTCATGTACTAGGCGCCGGTGCACAAGGCTCCATATTAGACACTAGAATCTCCATGAAACTCAGGCCCTGGAAATTACTCCATCCCTCCCCACTGACCTCCATATCTCACACTTGAGTCCCCAGGATTCCTTTTCTGAAAAGATCACAAAGAAAACCAGAAAGCTGCTTGTGCTGCTCCTCACCAAACACTGCCCTGGTCTCTTCCCTGGAAGCGACTGTCAGACCCAGAAACAAGTCCCTTCAAAAGGAAACTGAGGATGGATAGAGTGACCCTGGAGACAGGACTATGAGCACCCAGAGATGAGACCCTTCTGTAGAATTAAGGGCCCGGGGCCTCCTCAGACCCACAGTCATGCCAAACAGAACCAGTTCTCTGCCCAGAGCCCCGGCCCCCAGATCCAGGACAACATTCTGACTCGACAGTGGCCTCCTCACCCTCCACGCTCTCTCGTGAAACCCAACTCAACGTCACCCCCTCAAAATACTGTCTCCCTCTTTCTCTCTCTCTCGCTCTCTCTCTCTCACACACACACACACACACACACACACACACACACAAAGCCCAACACGTTCCCTTCCTTTGGATTCTGTTTTTCTCCCCGGCACATGTAGATGATCATCGCAGCCAGGGAGCTTCCAATTGGTCTCTGTACATCATCGACATTGGCACGAGATGGTCCCACTCCAAAACAAACGTTTTTCGATTTTAACCCCTTATTTGCAAAAAATAAAAAAAAAAAAAAAATGGTGGATCAGAGAAACATAACCCGCATGACAGGTAAGGTTACAGGCTGGTCTCCGGATAGACTGGGGAATGTCTCGCCTCCTAGCTAGACCAATAAAAGACACTGCACAGAATACCAGCAGAAAGGGTGTCTTTGTTCCCGACCAACGGTACACCTCAGCGTGGCTCTCGCTTGTCTTTCCTTGGAGAGGAGGAAAAACAGAATTCTATTCCCGAGAAGGTCAACTCCCTCAATACACCCTTACGGTTCTGGGAACGGAGCCGATGCGGGACCTTCCAGAATTTACAGAGAATACGACAGTCATCCTAGGATGAATTCTAGACTCACTAACTGCAAATGGAGGGGGTTTACGCACAGTCCGTCATCTCCGCGCCACCTCAAGAAAAATGTTTCCTAACTGAATTAAGCCGGTGAAATAAGTTTGCAAAGAAAGTGAAGGCCAGAAGCCTGGTTTCAAAGTGCAAGAGAAAACCGACAATCCTTCTCACCTGCTGTGACATTCCTTGAAGTTTTCTTCATTTTGCAATTCCCTCCTGCGGTGCCCTGCGATACGAGATGAGGAGCGGACAGGACGGTGGTCTGGGGGGGGGTGAACAACAAAAGGGGACGAAAGGCAAGCTCGTTCAGTTTCTTTAAATGAGACAGGTCTCTACCCATCACCACATCGACCTCTTCTTAAAAATACACAGATGTGACCCCACAGACACCCTAGCTTCCTCACTTAGTTCCCCCCGCCACAGAGCACCACAAACCCATGCCAAACAGAGCCTCGATGCAAAGGACGAGAATTCTCCAAAGCAAATAATGCATCAACAGGGAAAGGGGAAAATCGGCACTACCCGTCATTTCTAGGAATCTTACTTGAAAAATCGGTTAGGCCGATAAAGGAATCCAGATCTATCGGGAGTGGTGAGACAGATGGACGGACGGAAACACACACACACACTCCTTGATTCTCCTTATCTCCCTCTCTCTCTTTCTTTCCGTTTCAACTGTAGACCGTGTCCTTCCACTCTCCTGCAAAAAACCCCCGACAGCAAAGCAGACATCCAATCTTTGGGACCAGCTCATGATCAAAGCATTGCCCAGGAGAGGACTGGACACTCGACTCCACCCTACTCCTTCACGTGACCCCTCTCTCTCTAAAGAAATCCCTAGCACTAGTTGGAGGGGTAGATGGCTGCTTGCCCCAAAGCCAAAAGGTACCCCACCATTTCCCTAGAGAGGGCAGTCCTAGTCCAGTACTAGGCTTCAATATACACTGCTCTATAGTGGACACTACAATCTCCATGAAACTCATGCCCTGGAAATTACTCCATCCCTCCCCACTGACCTCCATATCTCACACTCAGGTCCCCAGAATTCTTTGTCTGAAAAGATGACCAAGGAAACCAGAAACCTGCCAGTCCTGCTCCTCACCAAACACACACTTCCCTAATCTCTTCCCTGGAAGCGACTGTCAGACCCAGAAAAAAAGAGTCCCTTCAAAGGAGACCGAGGATGGACAGAGTGACCCTGGAGACGGGACTGTGAGCACCCAGAGATGAGACCCTTCTATAGAATTAAGGGCCCAGGGCCTCCTCAGACCCACAGTCAAGCCACACAGAACCAGTTCTCTGCCCAGAGCCCCGGCCCCCAGATCCAGGACGACCTTCTGACTCGACAGCGGCCTCCTCGGCCTCCACGCTCCCTCCCAAAACCCAACTCGACCCCACCCCCTCAAAATGCTGTCCCTCTCTCACACTCACACACACGGGCAAAGCCCAGCACGTTCCCTTCCCTTGGATTCTGTTTTTCTCCCCGTCACATGTAGATGATGGGCACTGCCAGGGAGCCTCCAACTGGTGTCTCTACATCGTCGACGTTGGCACGAGATGGGCCCACACATCAACGAACGTTTTACGTTTTTTCCCTCCTATTGGCAAAAAAATATAAAAAATAAAATTAAAAAGATGATGGATCAAAGAAACATAGCCCACATGACAGCTAGGATTTCAGGCTGGACCCTATATAGCCTGGGGAATGCCTGACCTCCTAGCTGAGCCAATGAAAGAAACTGCACAGAGTACTGGCAGAAAAAGTGTCTTGGTTCCCGACCAAAGGTACACCTCAACCTGGCTCTCTGGTCTGTCCTTGAAGAGGAGGAAAGGACAAAATTATATTCCCGAGGAGGTGAACGTTCTCGATAAACCCTTACGGTTCTGGGAACGAAGCCGATGCGGAGCCTTCCGGAATGTACAGAGAATATGACAGTCATCCTAGGATTAATTCTAGACTCACTAACTGCTAATGGAAGGGTGACACACAGTCTGTCATCTCTGCGCCACATCAGGAAAAATGTTTCCTACCTGAATTAAGCTGGTGAAAATAGTTTGGCAAGACAATAAAGCCCAGAAACCTGGTCTCTAAGTGCAAGAGAAAACTGACATTCCTTCTCACCTGCCATGACATTCCTTGAAGTTTTCGTCGTTTCGGGATTCCCCCCTGCGGTGCCCTGCTATACGAGATGAGGAGCAGAGAGGATGGTGGTCGGGGGGCATGAGAAACAAAAGGGGAAAAAAAAGGCAAGCACGTTCAGTTTCTCTGAATGAGACAGGTCTCTACCCAGCACCACATCAACCTCTTCATAAAAATACACAGATTTGACCCCACAGACACCCTAGCTTCCTCATTTAGTTCTCCCTGCCACAGAGCACCATAAACCGATGCCAAAGAAAGCCTCGATGCAGAGGACCAGAGTTCTCCAAGGCAAATACTGCATCAACAGGGAAAGGGGGAAATTGGCACTACCGTCATTTCTAGGAATCTTTCTTGAAAAATCAGGTAGGCCATTAAAGGATTCCAGAATCTATCTGGAGTGATGAGACAGATGGACAGACACACACATACACATGCACACACACCCTGATTCTCCTCATCTCCCTCTCTCTCTTTCTTTCCATTTCAACTGTGGACCTTGATCCCCTACTCCCCTGCAAACAACCCGTGACAGCAAAGCAGACATCCAATCCTGGGGACCGGCTCATGGTCAAGACAATGCCCAGGGCAAGACTGGAGACTAGACTCCAGCCTACTTCTTTCCTGGATCCCTCTCTCTCCAGAGAAATGCCTATCTCTACTTTTTGTGGGGTGCAGCAGATTTCCCCGAGGCCAAGGTCCCCACATTTCCGTAGTTCGGGCAGTCTTAGTCACGTAATAATAATAATAATAATGTTGGTATTTGTTAAGCGCTTACTATGTGCCGAGCACTGTTCTAAGCGCTGCGGTAGACATAGGGGAATCAGGTTGTCCCACGTGGGGCTCACGGTCTTAATCCCCATTTTACAGATGAGGGAACTGAGGCACAGAGAAGTGAAGTGACTTGCCCACAGTCACACAGCCGACAAGTGGCAGAGCTGGGATTCGAACTCATGAGCCCTGACTCCAAAGCCCATGCTCTTTCCACTGAGCCACGCTGCTTCTCATTAGCCTAGCCACGTACTAGGCCTCCGTGCACAAGACTCCCTATGAGACATTAGAATCTCCATGAAACTCAGACCCTGGAAATTACTCCATCCCTCCCCACTGACCTCCATACCTCACACTCTAGTCTCCAAAATTTCTTGTCTGAAAGGATGACCAAGGAAACCAGAAACCTGCCTGTCCTGCTCCTCACCAAACACACACTTCCCTAATCTCTTCCCTGAAAGCGACCGTCAGACCCAGAACAAAGTCTCTTCAAAGGACACCGAGGATGGACGGAGTGACCCTGGAGACAGCACTGTGAGCACTCAGAGATGAGACCCTTCTATAGAATTAAGGGCCCAGGGCCTCCTCAGACCCACAGTCAAGCCAAACAGAACCAGTTCTCTGACCAGAGCCCCGGCCCCCAGATCCAGGACAACCTTGTGACTCCACAGTGGCCTCCACATTCTCTCCGAGAACACAACTCAACCTTACCCCCTCAAAATGGACTCTCTCTCTCTCACACACACACACACACACACCACACATTTTTCTGAATACCCTACACCTTCCCTTGGATTCAGTTGCTCTTGTGGCCACAGAGTCATCCTCCTCATCGCCGTGCAGGCCCCTGGTGATCTGGAAGTTACGTCACGATTCACCAGAGTTTAGTCACGCTCGACTCAAATTTTTTCCACTTTCTTCCCCCTGTTCGTACAAAACATGCCGAGTCCAATAAACGATCCACTGAATGCCACCTGATTTTTATAAGCGGACCTCCCGTTGGACCAACTGAGGCCCCGCCTTCTACTTTGGCCAATAAATCTAACTACGCCACACTACTCTGTGTTGCGTCGTCAGAGTTCCCTATCCGCCTCATGCCTCAACGTGCCTCTCTCGTCTTCCACCGGAAAGGGGGAAGGAACTAAATGTCAAAAAAAAAAAAAAAAAAAAAAAAAAAGGTTCACACCAAAATATTTGATTTGTCCATCCCGTAATAGAGACTGATTTTCATCCCTTGCTCCTGAAATATGTGGAAATGGAGCAACTACAGAACCTTTCAGGAAGCCGAAAATTGGAGGGTTGTTTTAGACTCACTCCAAGGCTAATCACTATATTCACAAAAGGCAGTGACCTTCACGATCATCAAAGAGGGAGGAGCACAAGGAGTTTCAAACCATGGGGAACACTTGGAACAGACCATCAAGCCAAATCAACATGACAATCCTTAAAATCAAGGAATCCTTGTTTCTTCTGATGACAAAAGCAAAAGGGTTATTCCTCCTCACCTTCCATGACATTTTTCAACCGATCCTAGGCTCCGGATTCCAACCCGAAAGTATTCTTCATAGGATTATTGGAGTGGAGAAGAACTATTGGGGCTCTGGGCTAGCTGAAAAGCAAATGGAAAAAAAAAAAAACAACATTGGACAAACCATTCCTTTTTTCCTACTGCACATCTGCTTCCACCTCCCCTAAAATCCACCTCTGGTGGTAAAGCCAACTAAGGAAAACCAAGACACCAGAGAAGCATCTCCATGCTTCCCTCCCCATAACACTGGATCCCCTCACACCCAAACCCAAGAAACCCTGCATCCAGACAAGACCTCTGCCGTCCAAATACTGAACCAACTGGGGTGGGGAGAAAATCTACAACACTCCTCTCCATCCCTAATTGATACTCAACCCACTTAACATTTTAATACACGACTACTGGAAACCAGATCCATGGTGGGGGCTTCACACACACATACACACACACTCCCTGATGTTCCTTATCTCCCTCTCTCTCTTTCTTTCCGTTTAAACGATGGACCATGTCCTCCCACTGCCCTGCAAAAAACCCGACAGAAAAGCAAACATGCTATCTTTGAGACCAGATCATGGTCAAGGCAATCCCCAGGAGAACAGTGGACACTGAAATCCACCCTACTCCTTCACGTGAGCCCTCTCTCTCTAGAAAAATGCCAATCCCTAGTTTGAGGGGTAGATGGCTGTTCGTCCCAAGGCCAAAGATACCACCCACCCATTTCACTAGAGAGGGCAGTTCTAGTCCAGTACTACGACTAGGCCTCAATCTACACTGCTCTATACTGTACACTACAATCTCCATTAAACTCATGCCCCGGAAATTACTGCATCACTCCCCACTAACATCCATATCTCACAATCCAGTCTCCAGAATTCCTTCTCTGAAAATATAACCAAGAAAACACTTGCCTAGTTTCTTCCCTGGAAGCAACTGTCAGACCCAGAACAAAGTCCCTTCAAAGGAGACCGAGGATGGACAGAGTGACCCTGCAGACAGGACTGTGAGCACCCAGAGATGAGACCCTTCTATAGAATTAAGGACCCAGGGCCTCCTCAGACCCACAGTCAAGCCAAACAGAACCAGTTCTCTGCCCAGAGCCCCAGCCCCCAGATCCAGGACGACCTTCTGACTCGACAGTGGCCTCCTTGGCCTCCACGCTCTCTCCCAAAACCCAACTCAACCCCACCCCCTCAAAATGCTGTCCCTCTCTCTCTCATACACACACAGGCAAAGCACAGCACGTTTCCTTCCCTTGGATTCTGTTTTTCTCCCCGTCACATGTAGATGATCGACGCTGCCGGGGAGCCTCCAACTGGTGTCTCTACATCGTCGATGTGGGCACGAGATGGGCCCACACATCAACGAACGTTTGACGTTTTTTCCCTCCTATTGGCAAAAAAATATAACAAAATAAAAAGATGATGGATCAAAGAAACATAGCCCACATAACAGCTAAGATTTCAGGCTGGATCCTATATAGCCTGGCGAATGCCTGACCTCCTAGCTGAGCCAATAAAAGAAACTGCACAGAGTACTGGCAGAAAAAGTGTCTTTGTTCCCAACCAAAGGTACACCTCAACCTGGCTCTCTGGTCTGTCCTTGAAGAGGAGGAAAGCACAAAATTCTATTCCCGAGGAGGTGAGCGTTCTCAATAAACCCTTACGGTTCTGGGAATGAAGCCGATGCGGGGCCTTCCAGAATGTACAGAGAATATGACAATCATCCTAGGACTAGACTCACTAACTGCTTATGGAAGGGTGACACACAGTCTGTCATCTCTGCGCCACATCAGGAAAAATGTTTCCTAACTGAATTAAGCTGGTGAAAATAGTTTGGCAAGACAATAAAGCCCAGAAACCTGGTCTCTAAGTGCAAGAGAAAACTGACATTCCTTCTCACCTGCCATGACATTCCTTGAAGTTTTCGTCGTTTCGGGATTCCCCCCTGCGGTGCCCTGCGATACGAGATGAGGAGCAGAGAGGAAGGTGTTCGGGGGGCATGAGAAACAAAAGGGGAAAAAAAGGCAAGCACGTTCAGTTTCTCTAAATGAGACAGGTCTCTACCCAGCACCACATCAACCTCTTCATAAAATACACAGATTTGAACAGACACCCTAGCTTCCTCATTTAGTTCCCCTGCCACAGAGCACCACAAACCCATGCCAAAGAAAGCCTCGATGCAGAGGACGAGAATTCTCCAAGGCAAATACTGCATCAACAGGGAAAGGGGGAAATTGGCACTACCCGTCATTTCTAGGAATCTTTCTTGAAAAATCAGGTAGGCCATTAAAGGATTCCAGAATCTATCTGGAGTGGTGAGACAGATGGACAGACACACACATACACACACACCCTGATTCTCTTCATCTCCCTCTCTCTCTTGCTTTCCGTTTCAACTGTGGACCGTGGTCCCCCACTCCCCTGCAAACAACCCCTGACAGCAAAGCAGACATCCAATCCTGGGGACCAGCTCATGGTCAAGGCAAAGCCCAGGGCAAGACTGGAGACAAGACTCCAGCCTACTTCTTTCCTGGATCCCTCTCTCTCCAGAGAAATGCCCATCCCGCCCCACTGACCTCCCTATCTCACACTCAAGTCTCCAAAATTCCTTGTCTGAAAGGATGACCAAGGAAACCAGAAACCTGCCTGTCCTGCTCCTCACCAAACACACACTTCCCTAATCTCGTCCCTGGAAGCGACTGTCAGACCCAGAAAAAGGTCCCTTCAAAGGAGACCGAGGATGGACAGAGTGACCCTGGAGACAGGACTGTGAGCACCCAGAGATGAGACCCTTCTATAGAATTAAGGGCCCAGGGTCTCCTCAGACCCACAGTCAAGCCAAACAGAACCAGTTCTCTGCCCAGAGCCCCGGACCCCAGATCCAGGACAACCTTCTGACTCGACAGTGGCCTCCTCTTGCTCTCCCAGAACCCAACTCAACCTTACCCCCTCAAAATCCTCTCTCTCTCTCTCACACACACACATACACACACAGACACGCACACAACACACATTTTTCTGAAAAACACCTTCCCTTAGATCCAGTTGCTCTTGTGGCTGCAGAGTTACCCTCCTCATCGCCGCGCTGGCCCCAGGAGATCTGGAAGTTGCGTCACGGTTGACTAGAGATGAGCCACGCCCGACTCAATTTTTTCCATTGTCTTCCCCCTGTTGGTACAAAACATGCCCAGTCCAAAAAACAGTCCCCTGAGTGCCACCTGAATTTGATAAGGGGACCTCCCGATGCACCAGCTAAGGCGCCCCCTCCTACTTTGACCCATAGAAATCAAACTAACCACACGACTTTGTGTTGCGTCGTGGGAGTTCCCTATCCACCTCATGCTTCAGCGTGCCTGTCTCGTCTTCCATACGGAGAGGAGGAAGCAACAAAATTTTTAATAATCACACAAAAAATTGATTTGTCCATCCCAGAAGAGACTGATTTTCATCAATTGCTCCTTAAAAAGCCTCAAATGGAGAAACTACAGGACCTTCCAGGAACCAGAAAATTGGAGGGATGGTTGAGGACTCACTCAAAGGCTAATATTGTATTCACTGTATTCAGCACAGTCAGTGATCTTCACGATCATCAACGATGGAGGGACACGAGGCGTTGAAAGCCAGGGTCAACACTTGGAACGGACCATCAGGCCAAATCAACATGACAATCCATAAGTTCAAGGAATCCTTGTTTCAGATGACAAAACCAAACGGTTTTTCCTCCTTACCTACCATGACATTTTTCAAGTGATCCTAGGCTCCAGAGTCCAAACACACAGTATATTCTTCATAGGACTAGGGAAGAGGAGAAGAGCTATTGGGGCTCGGGGCTAGCTGAAAAGGAAATGGAAAAAAGCATTGAGAAGCAGCGTGGCTCAGTGGAAAGAGCACGGGCTTTGGAGTCAGGGCTCATGAGTTCGAATCCCAGCTCTGCCACTTGTCGGCTGTGTGACTCTGGGCAAGTCACTTCACTTCTCTGTGCCTCAGTTCCCTCATCTGTAAAATGGGGATTAAGACTGTGAGCCCCACGTGGGACAACCTGATTCCCCTATGTCTACCCCAGCGCTTAGAACAGTGCTCGGCACATAGTAAGCGCTTAACAAATACCAACATTATTAAAAAAAATTGAAAAACCATTCCATTTTTCTTACTGCACACCTGCTTCCACCTCTGCTAAAATCCACCTCTGGTGGCAAACCCAGACAAAGACAACCCAAGACACCAGAGCTTCTCCATTCTTCCCTCCCCGGGACACTGGATCCCCTCACACCCAGTCCCAAGAAAGCCTGCATCCAAACTAGACACCTCCCGACCAAATAGTGACCCAACTGGGGCAGGGGGGGCAACCATCCCTTCCCCATCCCTGTTTGATACTCAACCCACTGAACAATTTGGCACACCACTACAGGAAGCCAGATCCATGTGGGGGCTGGACCCCCACAGACACACTCACACACCCCTCCCTGATTCTCCTTATCTCACTCCCTCTCTTTCTTTCCATTTCAACTGTGGTCCATGTCCTCCCAAGGCCCTGCCAACAGTCCTGGACAGAAAATAAAGCATCCAATCTTTGGAACCAGCTAATGGTCAAGGCAATGCCCAGGAGAAGACTGGACACTCGAATCCACCCTACTCCTTCATGTGATCCCTCTCTCTCTCTAGAGAAATATTGGGATTGCTCGCTAGTTTAAGGGGTAGATGGCTGCTTGCCCCAAGGCCGAAAATACACCCCCATTTCCCTATATAGGGCAGTCGTAGTCCACTACTAGGCCTCAGTTTACACTGTTCTCAACTGGACACTACAATCTCCATGACACGGATACCCTGTAAATTACTCCATGCCCTGTAAATTACTCCACCCCTCACCACTGACATCCATATCTCACACTCCGGTCCCCCGGATTCCTTTTCTGAAAAGCTCACAAAGGAAACCAGAAACCTACCTGTGCTGCTCCTCACCCAACACTTCCCTAGACTCTTCCCTGGAAGCGACTGTCAGAGCCAGAAAAACGTCCCTTCAAAGGAGACTGAGGATGGACAGAGTGACCCTGAAGACAGGACTGTGAGCACCCAGAGGTGAGACCCTTCTATAGAATTAAGGGCCCAGGGCCTCCTCAGACCCACAGTCAAGCCAAACAGAACCAGTTCTCTGCCCAGAGCCCCGGCCCGCAGATCCAGGACAACCTTCTGACTCGACAGTGGCCTCCTCTTGCTCTCCCAGAACCCAACTCAACCTTACCCCCTCAAAATCCTCTCTCTCTTTCTCTCTCACACACACACACACCACACGTTTCTGATAGCACAACACCTTCCCTTCGATCCAGTTGCTCTTCTGGCCGCAGAGTCACCCTCCTTATCGCCGTGCTGGCCCCGGGAGATCTGGAAGTTGCGTCACGGTTGACTGGAGATGAGCCACGCCCGACTCAATTTTTTCCATTTCTTCTCCCTGTTGGTGCAAAACATTCCCGATCAAAAGAAAAATCCCCTGAATGCCACCTGAAGAGGATAAGGGGACCTCCCTATGGACCAGCTAAGGCCCCGCCTCCTACTTCGACCCATAGAAATCAAACTACCCACACGACTTTGTGTTGCATCGTGGGAGTTCCCTATCCACCTCATGCCTCAACGTGCCTCTCTCGTCTTCCACCGGAGAGGAGGAAGCAACAAAAATAATTTAAAAAAACCCACAAAAAATTTGAATTGTCCATCTCATAAGAGACACTGATTTTCATCCCTTGCTCCAGAAAAATCTGCAAATGGAGCAACTGCAGGATCTTCCCGAAACCAGAGAATTGGAGGGTTTGTTGAGGACTCACTTCACGGCTAATCACTGTATTCAACAGAGGCAGTGATCTTCACGATCATCACAGATCGGGGGGTATGAGTCCTTTAAAGCCACGGTGAACACTTGGAACGCACCATCAGGCCAAATCAACATGACAATCCATAAGTTCAAAAAATCCTTGTTTCTGATGATAAAAGCAAACTGCTATTGCTCCTCACCTTCCATGACATTTTCAGGTGATCCTAGGCTCCAGGGGCCACCCCAACAGTATTCTTCATAAGATCACGGGAGAGGAGAAGAACTATTGGGGCACTAAGCTAGCTGAAAAGGAAATGGGAAAAAAAAAAATTGACAAACCATTCCTTTTTTGCTACAGCCCATTTGCTTCCACCTCTCCTAAATTCCACCTCTGGCAACAAAGCCAGGCAAGGAAACCCAAGACACCAGAACTTCTCCATTCTTCCCTCCCCGGACACTGAATCCCCTCACATCCAGCGCCAAGAAAGTGTACATCCAGACAAGACTTCGCCCGACCAAATACTGACCCAGGTGGGGTGGGGGGAAAATCTGCAACACTCCTCTCCATCCCTGTTTGATACTCAACCCACTGAACAATACATGACTACTGGAATCCAGATCCATGTGGGGGCTTCACACACACACACTCCCTGACTCTCCTTATCTCCCTCTCTCTCTTTCTTTCCATTTCAACTGTGAACCGTGCCTCCCCGCTCCCCTGAAAACATCGCCTCAAAGCAAAGCAGACATCTAATCTTGGGGTCCAGCTCACGGTCAAGGCAATGCCCAGGAAAAGACGGGAAACTACACTCAACCTTTCATCTTCCCTGGACCCCTCTCTCCCCAGAGAAACCCCCATCTCTTTCTGTGGGGTACGGCAGGCTTCCCCAAGGCCAAGGTACCCACATTTCCATAGTTCGGGCAGTCTTAGTCAAGCACTAGGCCTCCGTGCACAATGCTCCTTACGGGACACTAGAATCTCCAAGAAACTCGGCCTGAAAATTGCTCCATCCCTCCCCACTGACCTCCATATCTCACACTTCAGTTCCCAGGATTCCTTTTCTGAAAAAATCACAAAAGCAACCAGAAACCTACCTGTGCTGCTCCTCACCCAACACTTTCCTTGACTCTGTCCCTGGAAGCGACTGTCAGAGTCAGAAAAAAGTCCCTTCAAAGGAGACTGAGGATGGACAGAGTGACCCTGGAGACAGGACTGTGAGCACCCAGAGATGAGACCCTTCTATAGAATTAAGGGCCCAGGGTCTCCTCAGACCCACAGTCAAGCCAAACAGAACCAGTTCTCTGCCCAGAGCCCCAGCCCCCCAGATCCAGGACAACCTTCTGACTCGATAGTGACCTCCTCGTCCTCCATGCTCTCCCCCACAACCCAACTGAACCTCACCGCCTCAAAATGCTCCGTCTCTCTCTCTCTCTCTCACACACACACACACACACACACACACACACACACACACACAAAGCCCAACACGTTCCCTTCCCTTGGATTCTGGTTTTCACCCCATCACATGTAGATGATCGTCACAGCCAGGGAGCCTCCAATTGGTCACTGTACATCGACGTTGGCACGAGATAGGCCCACTCCAAACCGAACGTTGTACGTTTCTTCCCTCTATTGGCAAAATTAAAAAAAATAAAAAGATGGTGGATCAAAGTAGGATAACCAGCGTTACAGCTAAGGTTTCAGGCTATTCTCTGGATAGACCAGGGAATGCCTCGCCTCCCCGCTCCCCTGCAAACATCCCCTGACAGCAAAGCAGACATCCAATCTTGGGGACCAGCTCACGGTCAAGGCAAAGCCCAGGAAAAGACGGAAGACTACACTCGACCTTTCGTCTTCCCTGGACCCCTCTCTCCCCAGAGAAACCCCTATCTCTTCTTTCTGGGAGGTACGGCAGGCTTCCCCAAGGCCAAGGTACCCACATTTCCATAGTTCGGGCAGTCTTAGTCAAGCACTAGGCCTCCGTGCACAACGCTCCTTACGAGACACTAGAATCTCCAAAAAACTCTTGGCCGGAAAATCGCTCCATCCCTCCCCACTGACCTCCATATCTCACACTTCAGTCCCCAGGATTCCTTTTCTGAAAAGATCACAAAGGAAACCAGAAACCTACCTGTGCTGCTCCTCACCCAACACTTCCCTAGACTCTTCCCTGGAAGCGACTGTCAGAGCCAGAAAAAAGTCCCTTCCAAGGAGACGGAGGATGGACAGAGTGACCCTGGAGACAGGACTGTGAGCACCCAGAGATGAGACCCTTCTATAGAATTAAGGGCCCAGGGCCTCCTCAGACCCCCAGTCAAGCCAAACAGAACCAGTTCTCTGCCCAGAGCCCCAGCCCCCAGATCCAGGACAACCTTCTGACTCGATAGTGACCTCCTCGTCCTCCACGCTCTCCCCCACAACCCAACTGAACCTCACCGCCTCAAAATGCTCTGTCTCTCTCTCTCTCACACACACACACACACAAAGCCCAACACGTTCCCTTCCCTTGGATTCTGGTTTTCTCCCCGTCACATGTAGATGATCGTCACAGCCAGGGAGCCTCCAATTGGTCGCTGTACATCGACGTTGGCACGAGATAGGCCCACTCCAAACCGAACGTTGTACGTTTCTTCCCTCTATTGGCGAAAAAAAATAAAAATTGGTGGATCAAAGTAGGATAACCGGCATTACAGCTAAGGTTTCAGGCTATTCTCCGGATAGACTAGGAAATACCTCGCCTCCTAGCTGGGCCAATAAAAGAAACTGGACAGAATACCGGCAGAAAGGGTGTCTTTGTTCCCGACCAACGGCACACCTCAACGAGGCGGTCTGGTCTTGCCTTGGAGAGGAAGAAAACAAAGAATTCCATTCCCGAGGAGGCGAACTCTCTCAATACACCCATACGGTTCTGAGAACGGAGCCGATGCGGGATCTCCAAGCATGTACAGAGAAGACGACAGTCATCCTACGATGAATTATAGACTCGTTAACTGCAAATGGAGGGGGTAACGCACAGTCCCTCGTCTCCACGCCACATCAGGAAAAATGTTTCCTAACTGAATTGAGCTGCTAAAGATAGTTTGAAACCAGGCTTGTGCGCTTCATTGTCTTTCCAAAGTGCTAGAGAAAACTGACATTCCTTCTCACCTGCCATCACATTCCTTGAGGTTTTCTTCGTTACGCTATTCCCTCCTGTGGTGCCCTGCTACACGAGATGAGGAGCAGAGAGGACGGCGGTCTGGGGTTGGGGGTGAAAAATCAAAGGGGAAAAAAGGCAAGCCGTTCAGTTTCTCGAAATGAGACAGGTCTCTACCCAGCACCACATCAACCTCTTCTGAAAAATGCACAGATCTGAACCCACAGACAGCCTTGCTTCCTCACTTAGTTGCCCCCGCCACAGAGGACCACAAACCCATGCCAAAGAAAGCCTCGAGGCAAAGGACAAGAGTTCTCCAAAGCAAATACTGCATCAACAGGAAAAAGAGAAAATCGGCACTACCCGTCATTTTTAGGAATCTTACTTGAAAAATCAGGTAGGCCATGAAAGAAATCCAGATCAATGTGGAGGGGGGAGACAGATGGACAGACACATGCACACTGATTCTCCTTATCTCCCTCTCTCTCTCTCTTTCCATTTCAACTGTGGACCGTGTCCTCCCACTCCCCAGCAAACAACCCCTGACAGAAAAGCAGACATCTAATCTTGGGAAACAGCAAGGCAATGCCCACGAAAAGACTGCACACTACACTCAACCTTACTTCTTCTCAAGACCCCTCTCTCCCAAGAGAAATCCCTATCGCTACTCGCTTGAGGGTACGGCATGTTTCCCCAAGACCAAGGTACCCACATTTCAATAGTTCCGGCAGTCTTGGTCAAGCACTAGGCCTCGGTGCACAACGCTCCGTATGACACACTAGAATCTCCAAGAAACTCATGCCCTGAAAATTGCTCCATCCCTCACCACTGACCTCCATATCTCACACTCCAATCCCCAGGATTCCTTTTCTGGAAAGACCATCAAGGAAACCAGAAACCAGCCCATCTTGCTCCTCACCAAACACTTCCCTGGTCTCTTCCCTGGAAGCGACTGTCAGACCCAGAAAAAGTCCCTTCAAAAGGAGAGCGAGGATGGACAGAGTGACCCTGAAGGCAGGACTGTGAGCACCCAGAGATGAGACACTTCTATAGAATTAAGGGCCCAGGGCCTCCTCAGACCCACAGTCAAGCCAAACAGAACCAGTTCTCTGCCCAGAGCCCCCGCCCCCAGATCCAGGACAACCTTCTGACTCAACAGTGGCCTCTTCTTCCTCTCCCAAAACCCAACTCAACCTTACCCCCTCAAAATACTCTCTCTCTCTCTCTCACACACACACAAACCCACACACAACACACATTTTTCTGAAAACCCCACACCTTCCCTTAGATCCAGCTGCTCTTGTAGCCACAGAGTCACCCTCCTCATGGCCGTTCAGGTCCCAGGTGATCGGAAAGTTGCATCACAGGTGACCGAAGATGAGCCACACCCGACTCCATTCTTTCCTTTTTGTTCCCCCTGTTGGGACACAACATGACAAATTCAAAAACCAATCCCCTGAGTGCCACCTGATTTTGATAAGGGGACCTCCCAAAGGACCGCCTAAGGCCTCGCCTCTTACTTTGACCCATAGAAATCAAACTACCCACACTACTTTGTATTGTGTCGTGGGAGTTCCCTAACCACCTCATGCCTCAAAGTGCCTCTCCCGTCTTCCACTAGAGAGGAGGAAGCAACGAAATTTAAACAAAAAAAAAAATTTTGATTTGTCCATCCCATAAGAGACCCTGATTTTCATCCCTTGCTCCTGAAAAATCTGCAAATGCAGCAACTACAGGACCTTCCAAAAACCAGAAAATTGGAGGGTGTGTTGAAAAATCGCCCAAAAGCTAATGACTGTATTCAGCACAGGTAGTGATCTTCACAATCATGACAGATGGAGAGTCACAACACATTTAAAGCCGTGGTGAACGCTTGGAACGGACCATCAGGCCAAATCTACATGACAATCCATAAGTTCAAAAAATCCTTGTTTCTGATGACAAAAGCAAACTATTATTCCTCCTCACCTTCCATGCCATTTTTCAACTGATGCTAGGCTCCGAATTCCAACCCAAAGGTATTCTTCATAGGATCATTGGAGTGGAAAAGAACTATTGGGGCTAGCTGAAAAGCAAGTGTAAAAAAAAACAAACAAAAAAAAAGCCACCATTGGACAAACCATTCCTTTTTTCCTACTGCACATCTGTTTCCACCTCCCCTAAAATCCACCTCTGGTGGTAAAGCCAACTAAGGAAAACCAAGACACCAGAGAAGCATCTCCATGCTTCCCTCCCCGTGACACTGGATCCCCTCACACCCAAACCCAAGAAACCCTGCATCAAGACAAGACCTCTCCCGACCAAATACTGAACCAACTGGAGTGGGGAGTAAATCTACAACACTCCTCCCCATCCCTATTTAATACTCAACCCACTGAACAATTTAATACATGACTACTGGAATCCAGATCCATATGGGAGCTTCACAAACACATACACACACACACACACACACACTCCTTGATGTTCCTTATCTCCCTCTCTTTCTTTCCATTTAAACAATGGACCATGTCCTCCCACTGCCCTGCAAAAAGCCCCTGACAGAAAAGCAAACATTCAATCTTTGAGACCAGATCATGGTCAGGGCAATCCCCAGGAGAACACTGGACACTGAAATCCACCCTACTCCTTCACGTGACCCCTCTCTCTCTAGAAAAATCCCAATCGCTAGTTTGAAGGGGAGATGGCTGTTTGCCCCAAGGACAAAGATACCACCCACCCATTTCACTAGAGAGGGCAGTCCTAGTCCAGTACTAGGCCACAATCTACACTGCTCTATACTGTACACTACGATCTCCATTAAACTCATGTCCGGGAAGTTACTCCATCACTCCCCACTAACATCCATATCTCACAATCCAGTCTCCAGAATTCCTTCTCTGAAAATATAACCAAGAAAACACTTCCCTAGTTTCTTCCCTGGAAGCGACTGTCAGACCCAGAAAAAGAGTCCCTTCAAAGGACACTGAGGATGGACAGAGTGACCCTGGGGACAGGACCGTGAGCACCCAGAGATGAGACCCTTCTATAGAATTAAGGGCCCAGGGCCGCCTCAGACCCACAGTCAAGCCAAACAGAACCAGTTCTCTGACCAGAGCCCCGGCCCCCAGATCCAGGACGACCTTCTGACTCGACAGTGGCCTCCTCGTTGTCTCCCAGAACCCAACTCAACTTTATCCCCTCAAAATGCTCTCTTTCTCTTTCTCTCTCTCTCACACACAGACAGACACACACAACACACATTTTTCTGAAAAGCCAACACCTTCCCTTGAATCCAGTTGCTTGTGGCCGCAGAATCACCCTCCTTATCGCCGTGCTGGCCCCGGGAGATCTGGAAGTTGCATCACGGTTGACCGGAGATGAGCCACGCACGACTCAATTTTTTCCGTTTCTTCCCCCTGTTCTTACAAAACATGCCCGATCGAAAGAAAGATCCCCTGAGCGCCACCAGAATTTGATAAGGGGACCTCCCGATGGACCAGCCAAGGCCCCACCTCCTACTTTGACTCATAAAAATCAAAACTACCCGCACGACTTTGTGTTGCGTCGTGGGAGTTCCCCATCCACCTCATGCCTCAACGTGCCTCTCTCGTCTTCCACCGGAGAGGAGGAAGCAACAAAATTAAAAAAAAAAAAAAATCGCCCCCCAAAAATTTGTCCATCCCGTAATCGAGACTGATTTTCATCTCTTGCTCCTGACAAATCTGCAAACGGAGCCACTACAGAACCTTCCAGGAAGCCGAAAATTGGAGGGTTTCTTGAGGACTCATTCAAAGGCTAATCACTGTATTCACAACAGGCAGTCCTCTTCACGATCATCAAAGAGGGAAGGGCACGAGGAGTTTCAAACCATGGGGAACCCTTGGAACAGACCAACAAGCCAAATCTACATGACAATCCTTAAAAATCAAGGAATCCTTGTTTCTGATGAAAAAAAGGTAGCAGTTATTCCTCCTCACCTGCCATGACATTTTGCAAGCGATCCTAGACTCCAGATTCCATACCCAGTGGTATTCTTCATAGGATCACAGGAGTGGAGAAGAGCTATTGGGGCTCTGGGCTAGCTGAAAAGGAAATGGAAAAAAAAAAAAATTGAAAAACCATTCCATTTTTCTTACTGCACACCTGCTTCCACCTCTGCTAAAATCCACCTCTGGTGGCAAACCCAGACAAAGACAACCTAAGACACCAGAGCTTCTCCATTCCTCCCTCCCCGGGACACTGGATCCCTTCACACCCAGTCCCAAGAAAGCCTGCATCCAAACAAGACCTCTCCTGACCAAATACTGACCCAAATGAGGTGGGGATGGGGGACACCCATCCCTTCGCCATCCCTGTTTGATACTCAACCCACTGAACAATTTGGCACACCACTACAGGAAGCCAGATCCATGTGGGGGCTTGGCGCGCACACACATATATCCCTGATTCTCCTCATCTCCCTCTCTCTCTTTCTTTCCATTTCAACTCTGGACTGTGTCCTCCCAATGCCCTGCCAACAGCCCTTGACAGAAAATCTAGCATCCAATCTTTGGAGCCAGCTAATGGTCAAGGCAATGCCCAGGAGAAGACAGGACACTCAACTCCACCCTAGTCCTTCATGTGATCCCTCTCTCTCTAGAGAAATCCCAATCTCTAGTTTAAAGGGGTAGATGGCTGCTTGCCCCAAGGCCAAAAGTACCCCCCCATTTCCCTAGAGAAAGCAGGCATAGTCCACTTCTAGGCCTCAATTTACACTGCTCTAAACTGGACACTACACTCTCCATGACACGCATACCTGGTAAATTACTCCATGCCCTGTAAATTACTCCATCCCTCACGATTGACATCCATATCTCACACTCAGGTCCCCCGGATTCCTTTTCTGAAAAGATCACAAAGGAAACCAGAAACCTACCTGTGCTGTTCCTCACCCAACACTTCCCTAGAGACTCTTCCCTGGAAGCGACTGTCAGACCCAGAAAAAAGTCCCTTCAAAGGAGACTGAGGATGGACAGAGTGACCCTGGAGACAGGACTGTGAGCACCCAGAGATGAGACCCTTCTATAGAATTAAGGGCCCAGGGCCTTCTCAGACCCACAGTCAAGCCAAACAGAACCAGTTCTCTGCCCAGAGCCCCGGCCCGCAGATCCAGGACAACCCTCTGACTCGACAGTGGCCTCCCCTTGCTCTCCCAGAACCCAACTCAACCTTACCCTCTCAAAATGCTCTCCCTCTCTCTCACACACACACACACACACACACACACTTTTCTGAAAACCCAACACCTTCCCTTGAATCCAGTTGCTCTTGTGGCTGCAGAGTCACCCTCCTCATCGCCGTGCTGGCCCCGGGAGATCTGGAAGTTGCGTCACGGTTGACTAGAGATGAGCCACGCCCGACTCAATATTTTCCATTGTCTTCCCCCTGTTGGTACAAAACATGCCCAGTCCAAAAAACAGTCCCCTGAGTGCCACCTGACTTTGATAAGGGGACATCCCGATGGACCAGCTAAGGCCCCGCCTCCTACTTTGACCCATAGAAATCAAACTAACCACATGACTTTGTGTTGCATCGTGAGAGTTCCCTATCCACCTCATGCTTCAACGTGCCTCTCCCGTCTTCCACCGGAGAGGAGGAAGCAATGAAATTAAAAAAAAAAAAAAACCACAAAAAATTTGATTTGTCCATCCCATAAGGGACACTGATTTTCATCCTTTGCTCCTGAAAAATCTGCAAATTGAGCAACTACAGGATCTTCCAGGAACCAGAATATTGGAGGGTTTGTTGAGGACTCACTCCAAGGCTCATCACTGTATTCAGCACAGTCAGTGATCTTCACGATCATCACAGATGGAGGGGCATGAGGCCTTTAAAGCCACGGTGAACACTTGAAACGGACCATCAGGCTAAATCAACATGTCAATCCCTAAGTTCAAAAAATCCTTGTCTCTGATGACAAAAGCAAACTGTTATTGTTTCTCACCTTCCATGACATTGTCAAGTGATCTTAGCCTCTCCCGTGATCCTATGAAGAATACTGTTGGGTTGGCCGCTGGAGCCTAAGAGCTACTGGGACTCTGAGCTAGCTGAAAAGCAAATGGAAAAAAAAAAAAAAACAAATTGACAAACCATTCCGTTTTTCGTACTGCACACCTGCTTCCACCTCCCCTAAAATCCACCTCTAGTGGCAAACCCAGCCAAGGAAACCCAAGACACCAGAGAGGCTTCTCCATTCTTCCCTACCCGTGACACTGGATCCCGTCACACCTAATCCCAAGAAACCCTGCATCCAAACAAGACCTCTCCTGACCAAATACTGATCCAACTGAGGTGGGGGGAAAATCTGCAACACTCCTCCCCATCTCTATTCGATACTCAACACACTGAACAATTTAAGACACCACTACCGGAATCCAGATCCATGTGGGGGCTTCACACACACGCCCAAACAAACACACACTCCCTAAATATCCTTATCTCCCTCTCTCTCTTTCTTTCCGTTTAAACTGCGGACCGTGTCCCCTCACTGGCCTGCAAACAGCCTCTGACAGAAAAGCAAAAACATCCAATCTTTGGGATCAAATCTTGGTCAAGGCAATGCCCAGGAGAAGACTAGAGACTCAACTCCGCCCTACTCCTTCGGGTGACCCTTCTCTTTCTAAAGAAATCCCTACCACTACTTTCTGGGGGATACGGCATGTTTCCCCCAGGCCAAGGTACCCACATTTCCATAGTTTGGGCAGTCTTAGTCAAGCACTACGCCTCAGTGCACAACGCTGCGTACGACACACTAGAATCTCCAAGAAACTCATGCCCTGAAAATTACTCCATCCCTCACTACTGACCTCCATATCTCACACTCCAATCCCCAGGATTCCTTTTCTGCAAAGATCACAAAGGAAACCAGAAACCGGCCTGTCTTACTCCTCACCAAACACTTCCCTGGTCTCTTCCCTGGAAGTGACTGTCAGACCCAGAAAAAAGTCCCTTCAAAAGGAGACTGAGGATGGACAGAGTGATCCTGGAGACAGGACTGTGAGCACCCAGAGATGAGACCCTTCTATAGAATTAAGGGCCCAGGGCCTCCTCAGACCCACAGTCAAGCCAAACAGAACCAGTTCTCTGCCCAGAGCCCCAGCCCCCAGATCCAAGACAACCTTCTGACTCAACAGTGGCCTCCTCTTGCTCTCCCAAAACCCAACTCAACCTTACCCCCTCAAAATGCTCTCTCTCTCACATACAAACACACACACCACACATTTTTCAAAAAACCCCACACCTTCCCTTAGATCCAGCTGCTCTTGTAGCCACAGAGTCACCCTCCTCATGGCCGTACAGGCCCCAGGTGATCAGGAAGTTGCATCACAGATGACCGAAGATGAGCCACACGCAGCTCCATTCTTTTCCTTTTCTTCCCCCTGTTGGGACACAACATGACAAATCCAAAAAACAATCCCCTGAGTGCCACCTGATTTTGATAAGGGGACCTCCCAAAGGACCACCTAAGGCCCCGCCTCCTACTTTGACCCGTAAAAATCAAACTACCCACACTACTTTGTATTGTGTGATGGGAATTCCCTAACCAACTCATGCCTCACAGTGCCTCTCCCGTTTTCCACCAGAGAGAAGGAAGCAACTAAATTTAAACCAAATAAAAAAACACAAGATAATTGATTTGCCCATCCCATAAGAAACACTAATTTTCATCTCTTGCTCCTGAAAAAATCTGCAAATGCAGCAACTACAGGACCTTCCAAAAACCAAAAAATTGGAGGGTTTGTTGAAAAATCACCCAAAAGCTAACGACTGTATTCAGCACAGGCAGTGATCTTCATGATCATCAAAGATGGAGAGGCACGAAGCGTTTAAAGCCGTGGTGAACACTTGGAACGGACCATCAGGCTGAATCTACATGACAATCCATAAGTTCAAGGAATCCTTGTTTCTGTTGACAAAAGCAAACTGTTATTCCTCCTCACCTTCCATGACAATTTTCAAGTGATCCTAGGCTCCGGATTCCAACCCAAAAGTATTCTTCATAGGATCATTGGAGTGGAGAATAACTATTGGGGCTCCGGGCTAGCTGAAAAGCAAATGGAAAACAAAAAAAAGAAAACATTGGACAAAACCATTCCATTTTTCCTACAGCACATCAGCTTCCACCTCCTCTAAAATCCACCTCTGGTGGCAAAGCCAACCAAGGAAACCCAATACACCAGAGAAAAACCTCCATGCTTCCCTTCCCATGACACTGGAACCCCGCACACCCAATCCCAAGAAACCCTGCATCCAAACAAGACCTCGCCCGACCAAATACTGATCCAACTGAGTTGGTGAGAAAATCTGCAAAACTCCTCCCCATCCTTGTTGGATACTCAACCCACTGAACAATTTAATACACGACTACTAAAATCCAGATCCATGTTGGGCCTTCACACACACACATACACTCCCTGATTTTCCTTATCTCCCTCTCTCTCTTTCTTTCCATTTAAACAATGGACCGTGTCCTCCCACTGCCCTGCAAACAGCCCCTGACAGAAAAGCAAACATCCAATCTATGAGACCAGATCATAGTCAAAGCAATCCCCAGAAGAACACTGGACACTCAATTCCACCCTACTCCTTCACGTGAGCCCTCTCTCTCTAGAAAAATCCCAATTGCTAGTATGAGGGGTAAATGGCTGTTTGCCCCAAGGCCAAAGATTCCACCACCCATTTCACTAGAGAGGGCAGTCCTAGTCCAGTACTAGGCCTCAATTTACACTGCTCTATACTGGACCCTACAATCTCCATGAAACTAATGCCCTGGAAATTACTCCATCACTCCCCACTAACATCCATATCTCGCAATCCAGTCTCCAAAATTCCTTGTCTGAAAATATAACCAAGAAAACACTTCCCTAGTCTCTTCCCTGGAAGCGACTGTCAGACCCAGAACAAAGTCCCTTCAAAGAAGACTGAGGATGGACAGAGTGACCCCAGAGACAGGACTGTGAGCACCCAGAGATGAGACCCTTCTATAGAATTAAGGGCCCAGGGCCTCCCCGGACCCACAGTCAAGCCAAACAGAACCAGTTCTCTGACCAGAGCCCCGGCCTCCAGATCCAGGACAACCTTCTGACTCAACAGTGGCCTCTTCGTTCTCTCCCAGAACCCAAGTCAACCATACCCCCTTAGAATGCTCTCTCTCTCTCACACACACACACACACAAAACACAAATTTTTCTGAATACTGTACATCTTCCCTTGGATTCAGTTGCTATTGTGGCCGCAGAGTCACCCTCCTCATCGCGATGCTGGCCCCGGGTGATCTGGAAGTTGCGTCACGGTTGACCTGAGATGAGCCACATGCGACTCAATTTTTTCCATTTTCTTCCCCCTGTTTGTACAAAACATGCCCGATCCAAACAAACGATCCACTGAATGACACCTTAATTTGATAAGGGGACCTCCCGATGGACCAGCTAAGGCACCGCCACCTACTTTGGCCTATAAATCAAACTACCCACAGGACTTTGTGTTGCATCGTGGGAGTTCCCTATCCACCTCATGCCTCAACGTGCCTCTCTCGTCTTCTGCCGGAGAGGAGGAAGCAACAAAATTTAAAAAAAAAAAAAATTCACCCCAATAAAATTTCATTTGTCCATCCCGTAATAAAGACTGATTTTCATCCCCTTGTCCTGACAAATCTGGAAATGGAGCAACTACAGAACATTCCAGGAAGACAAAAATTGGAGGGTTTCTTGAGGACTCAATCAAAGGCTAATCACTATCTTCACAACAGGCAGTCCTATTCACCATCATCAAAGAGGGAGGGGCACAAAGTTTCAAACCATGGGGAACACTTGGAACACACCATTAAGCCAAATCCACATGACGATTCTTAAAAATCAAGGAATTCTTGTTTCTGATGAAAAAAGCAAACAGTGATTCCTCCTCACCTTCCATGACATTTTTCAAGAGATCCTACGCTCCAGATTCCACACCCAACAGTATTCTTCGTAGGATCACAGGAGTGGAGAAGAGCTATTGGGGCTCTGGGGTAGCTGAAAAGGAAATGGAAAAAAAATTGAAAAACCATTCTGTTTTTCCTACAGCACACCTGCTTCCACCTGCCCTAATATCCACCTCTGGTGGCAAACACAGACAAAGACAACCCAAGACACCAGAGCTTCTCCATTCTTCCCTCCCCGGGACACTGGATCCCCTCACACCCAGGCCCAAGAAAGCCTGCATCCAAAAAAGACATTTCCCGACCAAATACTGACCCAACTGGGGCGGGGGGAGCAACCATCCCTTCTCCATCCCTGTTTGATACTAAACCCACTGAACAATTTGGCACACCACTACAGTAAGCCAGATCCATGTGGGGGCTGGACCCCCACACACACACTCACACAACCCTCCCTGAATCTCCTCATCTCCCTCCCTCTCTTTCTTTCCATTTCAACTGCGGTCCGTGTCCTCCCAATGCCCTGCCAACAGCCCCTGACAGAAAATAAAGCATCCAATCTTTGGAACCAGCTAATGGTCAAGGCAATGCTCAGGCGAAGACTGGACACTCGACTCCACCCTACTCCTTCATGTCATCCCTCTCTCTCTAGAGAAATATTGGGATTTCTTGCTAGTTTAAGGGGTAGATGGCTGCTTGCCCCAAGGCCAAAAATACACCCCCATTTCCCTATAGAAGGCAGTCGTAGTCCACTACTAGGCCTCAATTTACACTGCTCTAAACTGGACACTACAATCTCCATGAAACGCATACCCTGTAAATTACTCCATCCCTCACCACTGACATCCATATCTCACACTCAGGTCCCCCGGATTCCTTTTCTGAAAAGATCACAAAGGAAACCAGAAACCTACCTGTGCTGCTCCTCACCAAACACTTCCCTAGACTCTTCCCTGGAAGTGACTGTCAGAGCCAGAACAAAGTCCCTTCAAAGGAGACTGAGGATGGACAGAGTGACCCTGGAGACAGGACTGTGAGCACCCAGAGATGAGACCCTTCTATAGAATTAAGGGCCCAGAGCCTCCTCAGACCCACAGTCAAGCCACACAGAACCAGTTCTCTGCCCAGAGCCCCGGCCTCCAGATCCAGGACAACCTTCTGACTCGACAGTGGCCTCCTCGTTCTCTCCCAGAACCCAACTCAACCATATCCCCTCAAAATGCTCTCTCTCTCTCTCTCTCACACACCCACACTTTTCTGAATACCCTACATCTTCCCTTGGATTCAGTTGCTCTTGTGGCCACAAAGTCACCCTCCTCATCGCCGTGTGGGCCCCGGGTGATCTGGAAGTTGCGTCACGGTTGACAGGAGATGAGCCACGCCCGGCTCATTTTTTCCATTTTCTTCCCCCAGTTAGTACAAAACATGTCCGATCCAAACAAAACGATCCACTGAATGCCACCTAAATTTTATAAGTGGACCTCCCGATGGACCAGCTAAGGCCCTGCCTCCTACTTTGGCCAATAAATCAAATTAACCACAATACTTTGTGTTGCGTCATGGGAGTTCCCTATCCACCTCCTGCCTCAACGTGCCTCTCGCATCTTCAACCGGAAAGGAGGAAGAAACAAAATTCAAAAAAAAAAAAAAAAAAAAGAAAACAAAAGATGCACACCAAAAAAATTGATTTGTCCATTCCATAATAGACTGATTTTCATCCCCTGCTCCTGAAAAATCTGGAAATAGACCAACTACACAACCTTCCAGGAAGCTGAAAATTGGAGGGTTTCTTGAGGACTCACTCAAAGGCTAATCACTGTATTCACAACAGGCAGTCCTCTTCACGATCATCAAAGAGGGAAGGGCACGAGGAGTTTCAAACCACGGGGAACCCTTGGAACAGACCATCAAGCCAAATCTACATGACAATCCTTAAAAATCAAGGAATCCTTGTTTCTGATGAAAAAAGCAAGCAGTTATTCCTCCTCACCTGCCATGACATTTTGCAAGTGATCCTAGACTCCAGATTCCACACCCAACGGTATTCTTCATAGGATCACAGGAGTGGAGAAGAGCTATTGGGGCTCTGGGCTAGCTGAAAAGGAAATGGGAAAAAAAACAAAATTGAAAAACCATTCCGTTTTTCTTACTGCACACCTGCTTCCACCTCCGCTAAAATCCACCTCTGGTGGCAAACACAGGCAAGGAAACCCAAGACACCAGTGCTTCTCCATTCTTCCCTCCCAGGGACACTGGATCCCCTCACACCCAGTCCCAAGAAAGCCTGCATCCAAACAAAACCTCTCCTGACCAAATACTGACCCAACTGGGGGGGGGGGGGGGGGGGGGGGGGGGGGGGGGGAGTGGTCATCCATCCCTTCCCCATCCCTGTTTGATACTCAACCCACTGAACAGTTTGGCACACCTCTACAGGAAGCCAGATCCATGTGGGGGCTGGACACCCCCCCACACACACACATCCCTGATTCTCCTCATCTCCCTCTCTCTTTCTTTCCATCTCAAACTGTGGACCGTGTCCTCCCAATGCCCTGCCAACAGCCCACGACAAAAAAATCAAGCAGCCAATCTTTGGAACCAGGTAAGGGTTAAGGCAATGCCCAGGAGAAGACTGGACACTCGACTCCACCCTACTCCTTCATGTCATCCCTCTCTCTCTAGAGAAATCCCAAAATCGCTAGTTTAAGGGATAGATGGGTGCTTGCCCCAAGGCCAAAAATACCCCCCCATTTCCCTACAAAGGGCAGTTGTAGTCCACTTCTAGGCCTCAATTTACACTGCTCTAAACTGGACACTACAATCTCCATGACACGCATACCCTGTAAATTACTCCATGCCCTGTAAATTACTCCTTCCCTCACCACTGACATCCATATCTCACACTCAGGTCCCCAGAATTCCTTGTCTGAAAAGATGATCAAGGAAACCAAAAATCTGCCTGTCTTGCTCCTCACCAAACACTTCCCTAGTCTCTCCCCTGGAAGCAACTGTCAGACCCAGAAAAAATCCCCTTCAAAAGGAGACCGAGAATGGACAGAGTGACCCTGGAGACAGCACTGTGAGCACCCAAAGATGAGACCCTTCTATAGAATTAAGGGCCCAGGGCCTCCTCAGACCCACAGTCAAGCCAAACAGAACCAGTTCTCTGACCAGAGCCCCGGCCTCCAGATCCAGGACAACCTTCTGACTCAACGGTGGTCTCTTCGTTCTCTCCCAGAACCCAACTCAACCTTACTCCCTCAAAATCCTCTCTCTCTCTCTCTCACACACTCACAGAGACACGCACACAACACACATTTTTCTGAAAACACAAAACTTTCCCTTAGATCCAGTTGCTCATGTGGCTGCAGAGTCACCCTCCTCATCGCCGTGCTGGCCCCGGGAGATCTGGAAGTTGCGTCACGGTTGACTAGAGATGAGCCACGCCCGACTCAATTTTTTCCATTGTCTTCCCCCTGTTGGCACAAAACATGCCCAGTCCAAAAAAACAGTCCCCTGAGTGCCACCTGACTTTGATAAGGGGACCTCCCGATGGACCAACTAAGGTCCCGCCTCCTACTTTGACCCACAGAAAGCAAACTAACCACATGACTTTGTGTTGCGTCGTGAGAGTTCCCTATCCACCTCATGCTTCAACGTGCCTGTCTCATCTTCCAACGGAGAGGAGGAAGCACCAAAATTTTAAAAAATCACACAGAAAAAAAAGTTGATTTGTCCATCCCATAAGAGACTGATTTTCATCAAATGCTCCTTAAAAAGCCTCAAATGGAGCAACTACAGGACCTTCCAGGAACCAGAAATTTGGAGGGTTTGTTGAGGACTCACTCAAAGGCTAATATTGTATTCACTGTATTCAGCACAGTCAGTGATCTTCACCATCATCAACGATGGAGTGACACGAGGCGTTGAAAGCCACGGTCAACACTTGGAACGGACCATCAGGCCAAATCAACATGACAATCCATAAGTTCAAGGAATCCTTGTTTCTGATGACAAAACCAAACTGTTATTCCTCCTTTCCTGCCATGACATTTTTCAAGTGATCCTAGGCTCCAGAGTCCAAAGTCACAGTATATTCTTCATAGGACCATGGAAGTGGAGAAGAGCTATTGGTGCTCGGGGCTAGCTGTAAAGGAAATGGAAAAAAAGAAATTTTACCAAACCATTCCATTTTTCCTACTTCACACCTGGTTCCACCTCCCCTAAAACCCACCTCTAATGACAAACACAGGCAAGGAAACCCAAGACACCAGAG
Organism: Ornithorhynchus anatinus; assembly: GCF_004115215.2. Classification (NCBI taxonomy): domain Eukaryota; kingdom Metazoa; phylum Chordata; class Mammalia; order Monotremata; family Ornithorhynchidae; genus Ornithorhynchus; species Ornithorhynchus anatinus. The sequence goes on along the minus strand of NC_041730.1, from coordinate 49,422,522 downwards.
TCGTTTTTCCATGCTTCCCTCCCGGGGACACTGGATCACTCACACCCAGGCCCAAGAAAGCCTGCATCCCAACAAGACCTCTGCCGACCAAATACTGACCCAACAGGGGTGAGGGGAAAATCTGCAACACTCCTCCCCATCCCTGTTTGATACTCAACCCACTGAAAAATTGGGTATACCACTACAAGAATCCAGATCCATGTGGGAGCTTCACACACACACACACAAACACACACACCCTGACTCTCTTTATCTCCCTCTCTCTCTTTCTTTCTGTTGAAACTGTGGACCGTGTCCTCCCACTCCCCTGCCAACAGCCCCTGACAGAAAAGCAAACATGCAATCTTGGGGACCAGCTCATGGTCAAGGCAATGCCCAAGAGAAGACTGGACACTTGACTCCACCCTACTCCTTCATGTGACCCCTCTCTCTCTAGAGAAATCCCTATCCTTAGTTTGAGGGGTAGATGACTACTTGCCCCTAAGCCAAAGATACCTCCCCCCATTTCCCTAGAGAAGGCAGTCCTAATCCAGTACTAGAACAATGTACACTGCTTTATACTGGACACTACAATCACCATGAAACTCAAACCCTGTAAATTACTCCATCCCTCCCCACTGACCTCCATATATAGCACTCAAGTCTCTAGAAGTCCTTATCTGAAAAGATGACCAAGAAACCAGAAACCTGCCTGTCTAGATCCTCACCAAACAAATCCCTTCCCTAAACTCTTCCCTGGAAGCGACTGTCAGACCCAGAAAAAAGTCCCTTCAAAGGAGACCGAGGATGGACAGAGTGGCCCTGGAGACAGGACTGGGAGCACCCAGAGATGAGACCCTTCTATAGAATTAAGGGCCCAGGGCCCCCTCAGACCCACAGTCAAGCCACACAGAACCAGTTCTCTGCCCAGAGCCCCGGCCCGCAGATCCAGGACAACCTTCTGACTCGACAGTGGCCTCCTCTTGCTCTCCCAGAGCCCAACTTAGCCTTACCCCCTCAAAATGCTCTCTCTCTCTCTCTCACACACACACACACACACACACAAACACACACTTTCTGAAAACCCAACACCTTCCCTTGGATCCAGTTCTTCTTGTGGCCGCAGAGTCACCCTTCTCATCGCCGTGTTGGCCCCGGGAGATCTGGAAGTTGCGTCACGGTTGACTGGAGATGAGCCACGCACGACTCAATTTTTTCCATTTCTTCCCCCGTTGGTGCAAAACATGTCTGATCAAAAGAAAAATCCCCTGAGTGCCACCTGAAGAGGATAAGGGGACCTCCCAATGGACCAGCTAAGGCCCCGCCTCCTACTTTGGCCAATAAATCAAACTACCCACATGACTTTGTGTTGCGTTGTGGGAGTTCCCCATCCACCTCATCCCTCAATGCGCCTCTCTCGTCTTTCACCGGAGAGGAGGAAGTAAAAAAAAAAAAACAAAAAACAAAAAAAAAAACCCAAAAATTTTGATTTGTCCATCCCATAAAAAGACACTGATTTTCATCCCTTGCTCCTGAAAAATCTGCAAAATGGAGCCACTACAGGACCTTCCAGGAACCAGAAAATTGGAGGGTTTGGTGAGGACTCACTCCAAGGCTAATCACTGTATTCAACAGAGGCAGTGAGCTTCACAATCATCACAGATGGAGGGGCATGAGGTGTTTAAAGCCACGGTCAACACTTGGAACGGACCATCAGGCCAAACCAACGTGACAATCCATAAGTTCAAGGAATCCTTGTTTCTGATGACAAAAGCTAACTGTTATTCCTCCTCACCTTCTATGACACTGTCAAGTGATCCTAGGCTCCAGGGGCCAACCCAACGGTATTCTTCATAGGATCACGGGAGAGGAGAAGAGCTATTGAGGCTCTGGGCTAGCTGAAAAGGAAATGGAAAAAAAAACCCAAATTGACAAACCATTCCATTTTTGCTACAGCCCACCTGCTTCCACCTCCCCTAAAATCCACCTCTGGTAACAAACCCAGGCAAGGAAACCCAAGACACCAGAACTCCTCCATTCTTCCCTGGCCGGGACACTGAATCCCCTCACACCCAGCAGCAAGAAAGCCTGCATCCAGACACGACTTTGCCCGACCAAATACTGACCCAGGTGGGGTGGGGGGAAAATCTGCAACACTCCTCCCCATCCCTGTTTGATACTCAACCCACTGAACAATTTAATACACGACGACTGAAATCCAGATCCATGTGGGGGCTTCACACACACACACACACACACACACACACACACTCCCTGATTTTCCTTATCTCCTTCTCTTTTTCTTTCCATTTAAACAATGGACCGTGTCCTCCCACTGCCCTGCAAACAGCCCCTGACAGAAAAGCAAACATCCATTCTTTGAGACCAGATCATGGTCAAGGCAATCCCCAGGAGAACACTGGACACTCAACTCCACCCTCCTTCACATGACCCCTCTCTCTCTCTCTCTAGAAAAATCCCAATCTCTAGTATGAGGGGTAGATGGCTGTTCGTCCCAAGGCCAAAGATACCACCCACCCATTTCACTAGAGAGGGCAGTCCTAGTCCAGTACTAGGCCTCAATGTACACTGCTTTATACTTGACACTACGATCTCCATAAAACTCATACCCTGGAAATTACTCCATCACTCCCCACTAACATCCATATCACACAATCCAGTCTCCAGAATTCCTTGTCTGAAAATATGACCAAGAAAACATTTCCCTAGTCTCTTCTCTGGAAGCAATTGTCAGAACCAGAAAAAAGTCCCTTCAAAGAAGGCTGAGGATGGACAGAGTGACCCTGGAGACAGGACTGTGAGCACCCAGAGATGAGACCCTTCTATAGAATTAAGGGCCCAGGGCCTCCTTAGACCCACAGTCAAGCCAAACAGAACCAGGTCTCTGCCCAGAGCCCCGGCCCCCAGATCCACGACAACCTTCTGACTCGACAGTGGCCTCCTCTTGCTCTCCCAGAACTCACCTCAACCTTACCCCCTCAAAATGCTCTCTCTCTCTCTCCCTCACACACACACACACACACACATTTTTCTGAATACCCTACATCTTCCCTTGGATTCAGTTGCTCTGGTGTCTGCAGAATCACCCTCCTCATTGCCCTGCGGGCCCTGGGTGAACTGGAATTTGCATCACGGTGGACTGGAGATGAGCCACGCCCGACTCAATTCTTTCCATTGTCTTCCCCCTGTTGGTACAAAACATGCCCAGTCCAAATAAACAGTCCCCTGAGTGCCACCTGAATTTGATATGGGAATCTACCGATGGACCAGCTAAGGTCCCGCCTCCTACTTTGACCCACAGAAATCAAACTAACCACACGACTTTGTGTTGCGTCGTGGGAGTTCCCTATCCACCTCATGCTTCAACGTGCCTGTCTCGTCTTCCAGCGGAGAGGAGGAAGCACCAAAATAAAATTTTATCACACAAAAAATTGATTTGTCCATCCCATTAGAGAGACTGATTTTCATCAAATGCTCCTTAAAAAGCCTCAAATGGAGCAACTACAGGACCTTCCAGGAACCAGGAAATTGGAGGGTTTGTTGAGGACTCACTCAAAGGCTAATATTGTATTCACTGTATTCAGCACAGTCAGTGATCTTCACCATCATCAACGATGGAGTGACACGAGGCGTTTAAAGCCACGGTCAACACTTGGAACGGACCATCAGGCCAAATCAACATGACAATCCATAAGTTCAAGGAATTCTTGTTTCTGATGACAAAAGCAAACGGTTATTCCTCCTTACCTTCCATGACATTTTTCAAGTGATCCTAGGCTCCAGAGTCCAAAGCCACAGTATATTCTTCATAGGACCATGGGAGTGGAGAAGAGCTATTGGGGCTCTGGGCTAGCTAAAAAGGAAATGGAAAAAACACAACAAATGTTTTTCCTACTGCACACCTGCTTCCACCTCCCCTAAAATCCACTTCTGGTGATAAACACAGGTAAGGAAACCCAAGTCACCAGAGAAATTTTTCCATGCTTCCTTCCCTATGACACTGGATCTCCTCACACCCAGGCCCAAGAAAGCCTGCATCCCAACAAGACCTCTCCCAACCAAATACTGACCCAACTGGGGTGAGGGGAAAATCTGCAACACTCCTCCCTAACCCTGTTTGATACTCAACCCACTGAAAAATTGGGTACACCACTACAGGAATCCAGATCCATGTGGGGGCTTCACATACATACACACACACACACTCCCTGATTCTCCTTCTCTCCCTCTCTCTCTTTCCATTTCAATTGTGGACCGTGTCCTCCCACTCCCCTGCAAACAACCCCTGACAGAAGAGCAGACATCCAATCTGGGAGACCAGCTCATGGTCAAGGCAATGCCCAGGCAAGACTGGTCACTCGACCCCACCCTACTCCTTCACGTGACCCCTCTCTCTCTAAAGAAATCCATATGGCTAGTTTGAGGGGTAGATGACTACTTGCCCCAAAGCCAAAGATACCTCCCCCCATTTCCCTAGAGAGGGTAGTCCTAGTCCAGTACTAGAACTCAATATACACTGCTCTATACTGGACACTACAGTCACCATAAAACTCAACCCTGCAAATTACTCCATCCCTCCCCACTGACCTCCATATCTCACACTCAGGTCCCCAGAATTCCTTGTCTGAAAAGATGACCAAGAAACCAGAAACCTGCCTGTCCTGCTCCTCACCAAACAAATCACTTCCCTAATCTCTTCCCTGAAAGCAACTGTCACACCCAGAAAAAAGTCCCTTCAAAGGAGACTGAGGATGGACAGAGTGACCCTGGAGACAGGACTGTGAGCACCCAGAGTTGAGACGCTTCTATAGAATTAAGGGCCCAGGGCCTCCTCAGACCCACAGTCAAGCCAATCAGAACCAGTTCTCTCCCCACAGTCCCAGCCCCCAGATCCAGGACAACCTTCTGACTCGACAGTGGCCTCCTCGTTCTCTCCCCAAACTCTATTCTACCTCACCCCCTCAAAACACTCTCTCACACACACACAAATTCACAAAGCCCAACACCTTCCCTTGGTTCCTGTTTTTCTTCCCGTCACATCTGGATGATCCTCAGAGCCAAGAAACCTCCAAGGGGTCTATGGATACCCTCAACGTTGGCACCGGATGGGCCCACACCGAGTCGATCGTTTCCGTGTCTTTCCTCTGTTGGCAAAAATGATGGTGGGTTAAAAAGGATGACCCAAGTGACAGCTAAGGATGGTCCCGGGATAGACTGGGGAACGCCTTGCCTCCTAGCTAGGCCGATAAATAAAAAAGACAGCACAGACTACTTGGCATAAAAAGTTGGGTTTGTTCCAGACCAACTGCCAACCTCAATGCGGCTCTCTGGTATTTCTTTATAGAAGAGGAAAAAACAAACAGAATTCCCGAGGAGAAGGTGATCTCTCTCAATACACTGACTCATCGGGGAACAGAGCCATTGCAGGACCAACCAGGATCTATAGAGGATGTGACGGTAATCCTAGGATGAATTCCTGACTCAATAACTGCAAATGAGGGTGTGACGCACGTTCCGTTATCTCAGCGTAATGTCAGGAGAAAATATTCTTAACTGAAAAAGGCTGGTGCAAAAGGTATGGAAACATTATGAAACCCAGAATCCTTGTTTCTAAGTACAAGAGATCTCTAGCATTCCTTCTCACCTGCCATGAGTTTCTTTGAAGTTTACCTCCTTTCTGGATTCCCCCCTGCTGGAGCCTGTGATTGGAGACGAGGAGTGAAGACGATGGTGCCTGGGGAGGGAATGAAAAAAACAAATGGGAAAAAAAAAGGCAAGCCTTTCATTCTTTCTAAAGAAGACAGGTCTCCACCTGCACCAAAACAACCTCTTGTTGAAAACACACAAATTTTAACCCACAGGCACCCAAGTTTCCTCACTTACCTCCCCCTGCCACGGAGCACCCCACACTCATGCCTCAAAAAGCCTGGATACAAAGGACAAGAGCTCTCCAAAGCAAACACTGGGTCAAACAGAGGTAGACAAAAATCTGCACTACCGATCGCAGTACCTTCTATCTAGGAATCTTACTTGAAAAATCAGGTAGGCCAATCAAGGAAACCAGATTAATCTAGAGTGTTGACAGACACACACACACACCCTCCACTCTCCCTCTCGTGCTCTCTCTCTTGACAGTGCCCTACAATACCCCTGACAGGCAGGGAAAGATCCATTCTTGGGGAGCAACAGATGATCAAGGCAATTCCCAAGAGAACCCTGTTCACTACAATCCGCTCGACTGCTTGATTTGACCCTTCTTTGCCCAGAGGACGCCCTATGCCGAGTTTCAGGTGGGGAGCATTGCCTTCCCTGAGGACAAGGGCACACCACCTTTCGTGAGGTATGACGGTCCAACTCGACTACCGTGCTTCTGGGCTCCATTTTCCCCTCACTCTAGGTTTGACCCTTCACAGAAATGACTCCCACCGACGCATTCTGCCCTTCACCACTGACCGCCATCTCCACTTCTAGGCCGCATATTTTAGTTTCTCTAAAGATGATCTAGGAGACCAGGAACCTCCCTGCCTCTTTCACCCATCAACTCCTTGTTCTTTCAGGGGAAGCAACTGCCCGACGCAGAACGGTCCCTTTGAAGGAGACAGAGTCCATACAGAGTGATTCTGGAGACAGGACTGTGAGCACCCAGAGCTGAGACCCATCTATAGAATTAAGGGCCCTGGATCTCCTCAGACCCACAGGCAAGCCAAACAGAGCCAGTTCCCTGCACACAGCCCCAGCCCCCAGATCCAGAACAACTTTCTGACTAGACAGTGGCCTTCTCATTCTCTCCCCAAACCCACCTCTACCTCACCCCATCAAAATGTTCTCTCTCTCTCTCTCACACACACACACACACACACACACACTCAAAATTCACAAAGCCCAACACCTTCCCTTGGATCTGTTTTTCTCCCCTTTACATGTGGATGATCCTCAGAGCCAGGGAGCCTCCAAGTGGCCTTTGTATTTCATCAACATGGGCACAAGATGGGGCCACTCCGAGTCGATGGTTTCCGGTTCTTTCCCCTGTTGGCAAAAAAAATGATGGGGGGAGTCAAAAAGGATGACCCGAATGACAGCTAAGGTTTTAGGATGGTCCCCGGATAGACTGGGGAAGGCCTTGCGTCCTAGCTAAGCCGATCAGAGAAACCGCACGGGCTACTCAGCAGAAGGTCGTGTTTGTTCCGGATCCACCGCATGCCTCAACGTGGCTCTCCGGGCTTTATTTGGAGAGGACGAAGAAAACAGAATTTCTGTTCCCGAGGAAGAGGTGATATTTCTCAATACATCCTGACTAATCCGGGGACAGAGCCAATGCAGGACCTTCCCGGATCTGCAGAGGAGGCAACAGTAGTCCTAGGATGAACTCAAGATGCACTAACTGCAAATGAGTGTGACGCACGCTCATTTGTCCCCACGATACGTCAGGAGAAAGTATTCCTAACTGAAGAAGGCTCTTGGGAAAACTTGGGAGAGACGATGAAGCCCAGAAGCCTAGGATTCCATGACCGAATGGAATCCTTGTGCTTAAAGTACCAGAGATGACTCTCCTTCTCACCTGCCGTGAGATGTTTTTGAAGTTTTCCTCGTTTCTGGATTCCCCCCTGCGGTGGCCTGCGATTGGAGATGAGGAGTGGAGAGGATGGTGGCCTTGGGGGGGGGATGAAAAACAAACAAATGGGAAAAAAAAAGGCAAACCCTTCAGTTTCTCTAAAGACAGGTGTCGACCTGCACCAAAACAACCTGTTGTTGAAACCACACAAATTTTAACCCACCGACACCCGAGATTCCTCACTTAGCTCCCCCTGCCACAGAGCACCTCACACCCATGACAAAAAAAGCCTGGAAGCAAAGGACAAGCGCTCTCCAAGGCAAATACCGGATTCACAGGGGTGGGAGGAAATCTGCACTAATCTTCACTGTACCTGATTTCTAGGAAGCTTACTTGAAAAATCCGTTAGGCCAATAAAGGAATCCAGAGAGTAATAATGATGATGGTATTCGTTAAACACTTACTAAGTGCCAAGCCCGGTTCTAAACCCTGATAAATCTCCTTTTGTCCTTCAGATCATTCAGATTAACCTGAAGTGTTGACACAGACTGACAGACATACACACATACACCCACCCTCCACTCTCCCTCACAGGCTCTGTGTTGTTTACAATGCCTCCCACACCCCTGATAGATAGGCAAAGATCCATTCTTGGGGACCAACAGATGGTCAAGGCAATTTCCAAGAGAACATGGTTCACTCCACTCCATGCTACTGCTTGACTTGGCCCCTCTTTCCCCAGAGGAATCCCTACCCCAAGTTTCAAGTGTATAGGGTTGCTTTCCCTGAGGCACACCACCTTTCTTGAGTAAAGGCAATCCAACTCCACTGCTGTTCCTCAGGGGTTCCTTTTCCTCACTCTATACTTGACGCTTCATGGCACCAACTCCCAACAACTTGTTCTGTCCTTTGGCACTGACCTCCACCTCCCATTCAAGGCCCCACGTTTTTTGTTCTCCAGAAGAGATCCAGGACACCAGGAACCTCCCTGCCTCTCCTCACCGAAACAGTGCCCTGTTCTCTTCCATGGAAGCAACTGTCCAACCCAGAAGAGTCCCTTCGAAAGAGAGGGTGTCTGTACAGACCAATTCTGTCCACAGGACTGGGAGCACCCAGAGCTGAGACCCATCTATAGAATTAAGGGCCCTGCGTCTCCTCACACCCACAATCCAAACAGGATCACTGCCCTGCACAGAGCCCTGGACCTCTTTCCCAGGAATCGCATCTCTTTCACAGTAGCTAACAATGCCCTAAAGCCCTCTTGTCCAGTATAACTCCCCCTACCCACATCCATTCTCTCTCTCTCTCTCTCTCTCTCACACACACACACACACACACACACACACACACACAAAATATAAATTTACAATGCAAAACCTTTCCTTTGAATCCAGTTTTCACACCAGCTGCCCAGTGACGATCTTCATGGCTGTGGAGACACTATGCCTTCTCTTCTCCGTGTCACTGTCACTGTCAGGGATATGGATTTCTTTGGAGAACAAACCAATGCAGTCCAGATTATTTTTTTTAGGGGGGGAGGGTGGAGCAGGGGGAGGAATAGTCCTAGAATGTACTCAATATTTGTTCTAAGTGCATGTCACTAAATACCCTACTTACAGTTGGATTCATGGCAAGTAAGAAGAAATGGGCATTAGGGGTGTAAGGAGGTTCTGAAAATTTTGAACAGACATACAATCCCACTCATAGTCATAGGAGTCCATGATTTAGTGGAGTCTGTGTTTTTAAGAACAAAAGGAAACTATCATTCCTTCTCACCTACCGGGAGATGACACTAGAGTCCAGATGCTTCCCAACAGGGCTCTTTGGCACTACAGTAAGAGTGGAAAAAGAAGACATAGCATTCTTGAGACCTAAAAAAAAAAAATTGAAAAAAAAAATTATGGAAAAACAGACCAGCCCTCCAGAGTATGGCCAAGAGGCGTGCCTCCCCCACCCCAACATCCATCAACCTCACCTTCCAAATATATCAGAGGACATGCACACTCTGGCTTCTCCATTTGACCCACCAGGACAAGGCCAGGCCAAGGAAGAACTGGAATGAAAATAAGAGGAGATCTCCAAAGCAACTTCTAATTGAACAGGGGTGGGGGGCACGCTGCAGAACCCAGGACTGGACTGAACTTCTTGGGTCCTTTACTTCCAAAACTGGTAAGATGCTACAGGACTCCAGATTAAGATGGTTTCCTGAAACACACAAAGACTATCTTACAGTTTATAGTGTCCTCCCACTCACCTGGGAACAACCCCTTATAGATGGGGAAAACTCCATTATTGGCAAGCAACCGAAGGTTCAAGCAAAGGCCAGCAAAGGACTGTTCAGCAGACTCAACCCTACACTTTCACTGCACCTGTTTCCTCTGAAAAATCCAGCTCCAGTATCAGGTGGGCATGGCATGCCCAAAATTCCCGGTAGTTTGGGAGTTGGGTCACTCAGCTCCTATTGTCCTACCTGCATTTTCAGCTTTCCCAACTCAATGGTAAACTCTCAACGCCACTGACGTCACATACCTCATTCAGGTTCTCACCGATCATGTCCGTCTCATGCTAAAATTGCCCACAACTCATTATCTGAGAAGAACGTAATGACCTTACCTGCCCTGCTTCTTACTCATCAACTGCAACCAAAAAGTACCCTGCAAGCGACCGTGGTATTCAGAAGAGTCCCTTCGAAGGCAAACGAGGAGGTACAGGGTGACTCTGAAGACGGGGCTGTGAGCACCCAGAGTTGAGACCCGTCTGTAGAATTAAGAGCCCCGGGTCCCCTCAGACCCAGAGTCAAGCCCAACAGAACCAGTTCCCTCCACCAAGCCCCAGCCACCTAACCCAGAACCTGCTTCTGAGTCCACAGTGGTCTTCTCCTCTTCCATGCCCTCCCCCTCAACCCAGCTCATCCTGAACCCTTAGTCCTCACCCCCACCCTACTCTTAGGCAACAAGCTACTCCAAATGTGTTACTCCCTTAGGGACCTGTACTACACAGACCAAATATATATATATCCCAGCTCGGCCACTTGTCAGCTGTGTGACTGTGGGCAAGTCACTTAACTTCTCTGTGCCTCAGTTACCTCATCTGTAAAATGGGGATTAAGACTGTGAGCCCCACGTGGGACAACCTGACTCCCCTGTGACTACCCCAGTGCTTAGAACAGTGCTCGGCACATAGTAAGCGCTTAACAAATACCAACATTATATATATTTAATAATAATTTTTAAAAAAGGTTCCACTCAAAATAGATCAGATTCAGTTAACAATTCTGCCCAGGGTGCATCCAAACAGCTGCACAACTGAGAAGCGACATCACGCTGGGAAGTCTGAGGATGGAGAGGATGAAGCACAGAGCGGAGACTCAGAACTTAGAGGGGCTTCATCACGGCTCCACCACTCCTCTACTGCACATCCTGGGGACGGGCACTTCACTTCTCTCGGCCTCAGGGACCTCAGCGGGGAAATGTGGTAGAACACTATGAGCCCTAGATGGTACAATGAGTGTGCGCAAACCGATGGGATCGTCTCCGGCCCGTGGAAGATTACTGCTCCAGGCACGTACTGAGGGCTTATTTATTACTCTGATGACGGTCCTGATGATTTTTTATCTCATGATGATCTGAGGAAACACCATCTCATAATGCTCCTTTTCAAAGAGGAATAGAATTAGTGGGAGACAGGGTCTTCCAGCCTCATTCCTCGAACTCGACTCCCAGAGACCACCACGGGACAGAATAAGGAGAACCCTGCTCGGGGACCCCAAAGTGTCCAGAGTCACCCCACACGCAGGACTTGAGACCCACGGAGGTGACATCCTTTTAAAAGAGAAATTCTGGAAGCCAGATCTTCTCCACCCCACAGGCCACGCAGACACAGCCACGGCCCCACACAGAAAGCCCCAGGCCCCTTGTCCAAAACCCACCTCCTCCCTCCCGGGGGGAGGCTGCACGTCAAGGTCCTGGCCCTGAAAGTTCATCCCACGACTCCCAGGGCGAGACCCAGACAGAAAAGAAAACAAAACCGCCCCTTTTCGAGGAGCAGCAGATCCTGATTTGGGAGCCGGAATTGCAGGCAGCTGCGGAGATCGCCCGCGGGAAGCAAGAGCTCCAAAGCAGCGTAAATGGAGGCGACGGCTGAAGCTCTCCAGCTCCGGGACGATGCGACAGAGAACTGAAGGCAGAATCGACACCTCCGCTCCAGCACGGAGCAGATCGCCGCCCTGCAAAGGCTCATGTCAGAGAGACAAATCGCCCCTCCGCCCCGAGGCATTCCCGGAAAAAACCAAAAAAGCGTGGGCCGAAACGGTGACGCCCCTCCCCGCCCAGCCCAGGCCGCTCACTCCCGCCGTAGTCACCCCGCAAACGGGACAAAAGTTCCTCCCCTCCCCCGTCTTCACCGCTCGCACAAACCAACGGTTCCGTGCCAGGGTCCACCTGCCGCCGGCAGCGTCCGTCCTCCAGCGCCCCGACAAACCGCAGCTTCCCCCGGGCAGACCGAGGTCCAGCCGGCCCGGCCAGGCCAGGAGACCCCAAAGACCGATGAGAGGCACGTCCTTCCCACCGCCTTTATCTAGCCAGGGGAAGGGGCGGAGTCCAGCACCCGCGCCCACCCTTCATTCCCAACACCTGGAAAAATCGCCTACCCGGGATGAAGCGGGGGGAGGAAAGATCCCCGGGGATCTGCGTGTCCGGGAAAAGACGAGGGAGGGTGGGCTCCGGGCCCCTGGGAATCCCGGCCCGTCTATGGACGGAGCCCGGAGGCTTGGACAAGGCGGGGGATCAGGCGGCGATGCCCCTTCTCTCTTAGGCTGGTCAGGGATTTCCCTCCGGGGGAAGGGGATGTCCCTCCCGGACCACCGGGGGACAAGAGGAATCGGGACCGGGGCACGACCCCGGACAAGATGGGAGCGAAAGGGAACGGGACGTCGTGCGGGAGGGAGGGTCTCAAGTCCCTCGACCCAGGGGTAGCCTCCTCCCTCGGCTCCAGCCGCATCCTCAGCCTCCAAAACGTCTCCCCGCCACCCTCCGCACCCCCAACAGGGAAGAAATCGAATTCCCGTCCGGTCTCTATCTCCTCCATCTCCCCGGCAACATCTGAGCCCGAGGGTAAAGACTCTCATCCCGATCGCACCCAAAATTCGCTGTGGAATTTTAGGCGAGTCCCTGCACGTCTCTGTGCCTCAGCCCCCTCCTCCGCCCACCCCCCCCCCCCAAATTAATGAGAGTGAAGGTACAGAGAGATGGCATCTGGCTCGAGGAGCTGACGTCTGTGCGAATGCTCAGTATAGGGACAGGCACACCTCTGTGAAATGACTCTGATAGGAATGATCCGGGAATAGGGGCTGGAGAGGGCCATCGTGGCCTGGGATGGAATCAAACTCTCCTGATGATGGCATTTGAGGAGGCGTGCAAGGGACAGATGAGCAAAGGAGAAGACCCAAAGAGATCACGGATGCAAACCCTCTCTGAGTCCCCCGCCCCGCCAAACCGCCAAGGTGGAACCACGCCCCCCCAAACCCAACCCTGACACTCAACAGTGACCTCACCCTAATCCATCCGTCACCCAGTCCTATCCTCCCCATTCCTTGAAAACATCCTACTATTCCTCCTGCCTTCAGGACATGACCACTTGGATGTCCACCTTTCACCTCCAACTGCACATGGCTAAATCTGAACTTTTTCTCTTCCCACCCAAACCCTGACCTCCTGCCCGTGTTCCCATCACTGCGGACAGGACCACCATCCTGCCTGTCTCATAAACCTGAAACCTTGCTAGGATCCTTGCCTCCTCTCTCTCGTTGCACCCGCAGATTTCAGCTACTGCGAAATCCTGTCAGTTCTACCTCGACGACAGCGCCAAAATCCACCCCTTCCTCTCCATCCAAAACGCTACAGCAGGAAAGCCAGCACTGATCCTATCCCACGTGGATTATTGTTTCAGCCTCCTTACTGACCTCCCTGCCTCCTATCTCTTTCCACTCGAGTCCATACAGATTCTGCTTCGGAAATGACTCTGTTGCCCGAATCATTTTTCGACGAAAGAGGTCTGACTAGGATTCCCCCCTCCTCGAGAAACTCCAGGGATTACCCATCCACCTCCGCATCAGGCAGAAACTCCTCACCACTGGCTTTAAAGCCCTTCACCACCTTGTCCTCTCCTATCTCACCTCGCTGCTCTCCTAGAATGCATACTGGGGTTCCTCTGGTGCAAAAGACCTCACTCTTCCTTGACCTCACTTATCTCACTGCCACCCTCTTGTCCACATCCGGCCTCTGGCCTGGAACGCCCTCGCCCCTCCTATCAGACAGATCATTCATCTCCCCGGCTTCAATACCTTAGTGAAGGGACATCTCCTCTGGCCCAGGCTCGCAGACCAGTGGCTTTCTGGGTCCGAGAGAGGGATGAGGCCAAGGACATCTTCTCAGGGCACGGGGGCCGGGACAGAAAGGGCAGCCCACGGTCACCCACAGCCTCAGACCCAGAACCTCATGTGGTAGCCGGGGCATCCCTCCCCCCAGGCTCAGGATATCTGGACTGCACACTCGTCCACGGCCACGCACGGTCACCGGTGAACTGTGACTCCTGACTCCCGGAGCGGGACACTCACGGCACGAGTCACACAGAGTATTGGGGTGGGAAGAAAATGATGGAGTCAATCAGGATGGGCTTCCTGGAGGAGATGAGCTTGGAGCTATGCTATAGTAACAGTAGCAGTCATAGTAAAGGTATTACATTCTTACTGGGTGCAGAACACCGTACTGAGCACGGGTAGAGAAGGCAGAGGTGGGAATTAGACTTGGGGGCTCACAATCTAAGAGCCCAAGTGGGGAGCAAAGGATGCTGAAACATGAAGACATAACACCTTCTGAGCTTCAAATCTAGTTGGAGAGATGGATACTGCAATACCTCATAAGCAGAGGGAAGAAATGGAGTTTAAAGATGAGCTACAGAGAAAGGGGGGAGAAGCAGGGAAGGGAGGGTGTGTAGTTTTATGTGTGTGTGTATTCCCACTCCCCTCAACTGTCCCATGTGCCTGCAGCAGAAGCAAGGTGTTGTATGATAATGATGGCATTTACTAAGGACTTTCTTTACATCTAAAAACGGCACCAAGGCTGGACAAGATAGAAGATTTCATTCTGCTTCGCACTTGCACTTGGATTTGCACCCTTTATTCACCCCTCCCTCAGTCCCACAGCACTTATACACGTAGCCGGAATTTATTGATTTATATGAATGTCTGACTCCCCTTCTACACCTTAAACTCCTTGTGGCCTGGGAACGTATCTAGCAACTTGGTTCTATTGTCCTCTCCCGAGCGCTTAGTAAAGTTCTCTGCCTACAGTAAACACCCTATAAATACCACTGATTGATCGATTTGAGTGTATCTACCAACTCTGTCCTATAGTTCTCTGCCAAATGCTTAGTACCCTGCTGTGCATATAGTAAGGGTTCAGTAAATACCACTGACTGATAGACTGATTAGTGACAAGCAAGGCATATACATGGACTTGAGCTGGGACTGACATCCCAAAGGTCAATTAGCAGTTTCGCAATTCCTGGATTGGTTTCAGCTTAGTGCCAAGAGCCTTTAGTAATTTTTCAGCTTGGCTGTTGACCAAATTCTCCTAGCTGAAATAAACTACTTTCTATGAATCCAGTTAAGCCTCTTCAAAGAGAAAGCAACCTAACCGCAGATTGCAAACGTTTGTGCGCACGATGAAGGGCAAGATAATTGGGGGGGCCTCTAATATATGAAGCTTTGAGATCAGAAGACAATCACCTCAGACAATCACCACTTGGGACCTAGAAACTGTTCCCCACCACTGAGGTGTCTGTTGGCAGCACAAGAAAGCATCATGGGACCTTGTCCAGGCTCCAGACCTTCAATCTAAGGATCAATCAATCAATGGTATTTATTTAGTGCCTACTGTGTGCAGAGCACTGTACTACCTGCTTGGGAGAGTACAGTACAGCAGAATTGGCTGACACATTTTCTTTCCAAACAGACCTTCCAGTCTAGAGGGGGAGACCACCATTAATATAAATGAAGAAATTATGGATATGGACAAAAGTGCTCTGGGGCTGAAGGAGGGGGTGAATAAAGGGAGCGACTCAGGGTGACACAGAAGGGAATGGGAGAAAAGGGAATGAGGGCTCAGTCAGGAAAGGCCTCTTGGAGGAAATGTGCCCTAAATTAGCCATAAAATTCCCCCATTTTTCCAGGTTTGAGGAGAGTTTAATCGGGGAAGGCTTCTCGGAGGAAGTGTGCCTTTAAAAGAACCATAAAATTCCCCTCTTTCCCATAAATTCTCTCTTCATAAGAGAAGCAGCGTGGCGCAGTGGAAAGAGCACGGGCTTTGGAGTCAGGGCTCATGAGTTCGAATCCCAGCTCTGCCACTTGTCGGCTGTGTGACTGTGGGCAAGTCACTTAACTTCTCTGTGCCTCAGTTCCCTCATCTGTAAAATGGGGATTAAGACTGTGAGCCCCACGTGGGACAACCTGATTCCCCTGTGTCTACCCCAGCGCTTAGAACAGTGCTCTGCACCTAGTAAGCGCTTAACAAATACCAACAAATACCAACATTATTATAAATTCCACCTCCCTAAAATGAGGAGCACAGATGAAGGGTGAATTTGAGTAACATAGTGGCATGCTGAAGAATGAGTGGAAAGGAAAGGATCAACATTGTGAGGTTCAAAAAAGTCAATGCTGCTATTTGTTAAGCACTTACTATGTACAGAGCACGGTTCTAAGAGCTGAGGTAGATACACGGTAATCAAGTTGTCCCACATGAGGCTCACAGTTAATCCCCATTTTACAGATGAGGGAACTTAGGCCCAGAGAAGTTAAGTGACTTGCCCACAGTCACACAGCTGACAAGTGGCGGAGCTGGGATTCGAACCCATGACCTCGGATTCCCAAGATCGGGCTCTTTTCACTGAGCCACGCTGCTTCCCAATTGTGCACAGGCCTGAGAGTCAGAAGGTCAAGAGTTCTAACCGAGGCTCTGCCGCTTGTCTGCTGTGTGACCTCGGCCAAGTCACTCCCCTTCTCTAGGTCTCGGTTCTCCTGTTCTCCTCCTACTTAAACTGTGAGCCCCATAAGGGACAAGGACTGTTTCCGAACTAATTCACTTATTTCTACCCCATTGATTAGAACAGTGTTGAACACATAGTAAGCGCTTAACAAATAGCAGTAAAAAAGGGTTCCGTGAGACACGTACCACCCTGGGCAACAGGTCTTCATGCAGTGCTTGCTACCAAATAAACTATTAACAAATACCATTATTATTATCTGTCGGTCCAAGATCTGCAAGGGCCCTCAGGGGCCACCCAAGTGGCCAGCCTGAAAGCTGACCCATCCTTCCTTCCTGTCTTCTTCACCTTCCCTGCCTTTTCCCTCCCCTCTCTCCAGGGTCTTGGATTAAGAGCCCCCCAAACTTGGCCTCCTCTAATTACTTCTTTCACCAACAGCCTTTCCCCTGAGGCTGAAAGGAACAGAAGCAGGGAGGAGAGAAGCAGAGCGGCCTAGCGGAAAGGGCCCTGGCCCGGGTGTCAGAGGACCTGGGTTCTAATCTCGGCTTCACAGTCCATCTGCTGTGTGACCCTGGGCAAGTCGCTTCACTTCTCTGGGCCTCAATCACCTCATCTGTAAAATGGGGGATCAAGAGAGCAAGCCCCACATGGGACAGAGACCATATCCAACCTATCTGGTGTCCTCCGTGGTGCCCAGCACAGTGCCTGGCACACAGAAAGTGCTTAACAAATACCATTAAAAAGAAAACAAAAAGGAGAGAAAGAGTGGAGGGGACAGTTGGACCTGGGGGCTGGGGAGACCTCAGGGAAGGGCTTGAGTTTATTGACTGATTGATTCATTCATTCGTTTGCTCATTCATTCTTATTTATTGAATATCCTCCTGGGTGCAAAGCACTATACTAGACGCTGGGATAGCCCTGGATGAGAATTAGACCCCATCCTCGAGGAGTATGTGAATGGGCTGGAATTATTTATAATTAAGGATGATTTTCCAGAACCTTTTAACAATGAGCAGCTGCAAATCCCCTTCTCTTAATAGCCTTCTGCCTTTTTTTCTTCCCTGCTCCTATGCTTCCCGTGCCCCGCCAGGCAACCCAGTTTCTCCCTTAGGCGTCCTCCAACAAGGTGTGGCACCGCACCTTTAAAGCCCTAGAGGGTGGTGGGGTGTTTTTTTTTTTATGTTAGGTAAGGGCTGGGGACTTTACTTGCTGTAAGCTGTAGAGAGAAGACAAAATATGTTTTTCTCAGGTTTTGATGAGCAGGACCTATGATGCTCTCATGGTTAGCATATCTTTAGTTTAGCTAGGGTAATTGTTGGCTTGGTAATTCAACTGTGGTAGTTGATGTATTGGATTAAAAGCCCCCAGATTTGGCTTTCTCTAGCTATTTTTTATACCAGTGGTGCTGAGGTGGGTCGGGCAAATGGTTTGGCTTTGATGGTTCAGCAGTGAGTTGGGTTAATGCTTCTGGGGGACAATTTAAGGCTGGGCTAAATGATGTTGACTCCAAGGGTGATGGAGTGGCTTATGAGGGGAGTTGGTTTTTTATATGGATGACTCAGCAGTGACTTGGATGTTTAGGCTTGAGAGATTGTTGATTGAGGGGATTGAAGAATGGGTTGGGCTCACGGTTTGAATTCAAGGAGTAGGGAAGGGAGACCTGGGATAATTGACATAATGGTAGTGGCCCTTTAGGGGAAGGGGCTACGGTTAGGAGTTAACTTGTACTCACTCAAGTGCTTAAGATAGTGTTTGACTTTCAGTAAGTATTCCATAAAAATGATTGACTTTGTGGATATTATTGATAAAAAATAATGGTACTTGTTAAATGCTTACTATATGCCAAGTACTATCTTGAGCACTGGACTGGATATGAGGTAAGTAGTGATAGCAGTGACTGGAGTTGATAATCTGGGGTTGGGATAAATGATACCTCCTGTACTAAATTTTCCAAGAGAGGGTGAAGATAACTGGAGTTATGAGTGTGGCGGCAGGCAGGAGACTAGGGCTGGAGAGTCAGTCAGTTGGATTAAGGATGGGTATGCAAGGGAGAGGCCTGAGGGTGGTAGGAGAAGGTTTGATAAAATTTATTGATTCTGTTGGTGAGATGATGGCATTTGGTAGGCAGTTAATGTGTTCCAAGTGCTGGGGTAGGTAGAAGATATTGTTTGTAGACAGTGTTTGTGTAGGCATTGTTTGTAGCCGAACCTCTGATTTGGTTCTCAGGAGCAGAGGAAGTTGAAGGGTTGTGATGTGATGAAGTCTTGTTTTAGGGGGGAATGACTGCTGCTCTGGGTCTAGAGGTGAGGGTTTTGATGGGGTACATGGAGGTTCATGCTCACTGTCTCTGTGTGTCTCTGTTTCTCTCTGTGTGTCTCTGTCATTGAGCTCTCTTCCTGTGCCCTGGCCAGGCCCCAGATTCTTAATAATGCCCACTCAACTGTAAAATCATCCAAGCCAGTAACCTTCCACAACCTCAACCTGGGACTTTGTGCCTGGAATGTGCTGAAGGGTGAGGGGTTGTTCCTGCAAGGCTTGTACACCCCCCACCCCCAATTCCGTTATCCAAAAGGGGGTGCAACTCCAGCTCCTATCCATTGGAAACCTTCCCCCGACCCCACCCTCCACCCTTCTCAGTGAATTCAGCACCGTGGTTGGTTCTAGAAGTGACAGTATTGTAGTATCAGAATGTGAGCCCCCTGGGGCAGGAAGTGAGACCAGCCAATTGGGAAGGGGTGGGGTGGCGGTACCGTCAGTTGCCCCTCGAGGGCAGGATTGCGTCGACCTTAGCTGGCTGCCTGGGGAGTCTCTTTGGGCTTCCTAATTTCTGTGCCCCGAGATAGAATCTCCCATTCCGCTGCCGTGGGACTCCATAAGAGCCCCACGGAAGCCCAGCAGTGAGTTGGGGTTCAGTAGCGTCACCCGGGTGGAATAGACTATAAACTCGCTGTGGGCAGGGAATGTCTATTACATCGTGCTCTCCTAAGTGCTTAATACAGTACTCTGCGCTCGATAAATATGCCGGCCTGACCCCGAGCACCACCAACACAAGAGTGGTTGTAAGAGCAGAAGCTCAGTCTCCAACAATCTTTGTGGAGTACTTAATAGATGCGTGCTTGGGAGACTGAGTTACCAAGTGCAAATGTCTCATTGAGTTGGAATCTAGTCTACAGAATATTTCCACATGACTCCTCCACCCACTTGTCATGGCTCTTACTCAAATGGATGTAATTCATATTAATGTCTGTCTCCCCCTCTAGATGGTAAGCTCATAGTGGGCAGAGAATGTATCTGGTTATATTGTGCTCTGCAGTAAGTACTGGATAAATACTATTGACTGACTGAGCTCTCTCACCCCCGTCGTGCTCTTAGTAGGGTGCTCTCTCAAATGGCATATGATAAACGCTATTGCGGTCTCAATGCAAAACTGCCACCCTTCCCTGTATGTATTGATTTACTTGTTTTTTATGCCAATTCAAGCTTATTGTGGGTTCAAGGTGTACAACTTCACCTGAGCTTGTATGTGCCATTCCACCTATATGGAACTCAATTTTAATGTCTGACATGTAGACCGAAAGCTTCTTGAGATCAGGGGCCATGGGTACTAGGTAATGTGAAACTCCTTGAAGCATTCTCACCATGTTGTTCCAAAGTCAGTGCTTCCCTTTCTAGACTGTGAGCTTATTGGGGCATGTTTGTTACATGGTTCTATAGTACTGTGCCAAAGCGGTTAGTACAGTGTTCTGCACCTGGAAAGAGCTCCAGTGCAATGGACTGGCAGACTGACTTAGACTGTAAGCTCCCAGTGGGCAGGGACTGCCTCCTACTCCAAGTTTACCAAAGACTGTGCTCAAGGGGGTGTGGTCTCGCTCCAGGCCCAACTTGGGGGCAGCTTCCCCATCCAGGTCTAATGTTGGTGGACTGGAAGAGGAGCAGGGGTGAAGGACCAGATTGGCACTGGGTAAGTGTTCAGAGACTCGGCTGCCTGAGAGAAAGGGCAGCAGCCCAGCTTCTTTCTGCACCTTGGAGAAGTCTCCCTGACAATCCTGCTCACAGGTAAGACTCTGGGGAATTGGGAGGTGGGTGGGTGTGGCGGGGAGGGGGTCTGCAGGAGCTGAGTCTGTTGGAGAAACCCAGGGTGCCTGGTGTGTCTTGCCTTGGGGTGACAAAGCCAGTTAGGGCATCCCCTGCAGCGTGTGTGAATGGTAGCCGCTCTCTTATATCTCAGAGGGTTCACCCGTCACCTTCACCCATAACCTCTGGTTCTCTCACTTCTCTTGCTCCCTCTCTCACTCTCTTGCTCGCTATCACTCTCTCACTCTTTCTCTCTTTCTCTTGCTTTTGTTCTCTCTCTCACTCTTTCTCTCTTGCTCTCTTGCTTGCTCTTTTTCTCTTGTGCTCGCTCTCAAGTCTGGTGTGAGTGAGCCTGTAGGTGACAGTTCAGCTGCAGTATGGGCACTGATGCGGCTGGGCCCTGGCTGTAGCACTCCCTGACCAGAGTAGGAGCACAGAGCGAGATTACCCTGAGATCTGACCAGGTTTATCCACTGGGCCAAGGAAGGAGCCTGATCCCCAGGTGCATCATGGGAGACCTGGCCCCCTGATCCAACCCTTCTTCCCCAAGGACATGTTGGTGCAGACAAGACAGGACAGGAAGGTGAGATTTTATGCTTTAAGCTTGGGGCTCTCTGGGTTCTGTTTCAGGCAAGTGGAAGGAATCGATGGTCTTTATTGAGCACTAGGCGAAACGCTTGCGAGTGTAGCGTGAAGGGAAGCTTATCCCCCGCTACACATATACACCCACAGTCCATTGTAATCCTTATAGTTCACAAACCAGAGCAGTGACTGAGTCTTCCCCCTGCTCCCCCAGGCTCAGTAGTGTTCCCTGCCGAGGCTCCCACCCAACATCCAACTTCCTGCTCCCTGCCTGGAGGAATTGGTCCCCATTGCAGACCCATCCAAGTATTCCCCACCCCCAACAGTGATAAGGTGGCAATCTCCCCATGAGTAGCCTAGGGCATATCTCATCTGTCAACCAACAGTCACCTCCCTCCCCCGAAAACCATAGTGCAGCCCCAAACCAGACCTGCTGCCCCGTGGACAGCGGAGGACTGACCAGCTACCCACCGGATGCTAGGGACATTGATGGTGCCTGCCCACCTGTCTGGTTGGGGGGGGTGCCCCTGGGGGAGGGGGATACAGGGTCAGGACTCATCAGGGGTGTGCCTATGTGTATGTGTGTGTGATTACCCTATGTCCTTCATCTCTCCTGGACGAGCAGAATGAGAAGGGCAGAGGACTAGCATCACATGCTAGAGTGGGAAAATGCAAAGTAGTTTCCCCACCATCCTACCAATAGAAATGGCACGGTCTGGCCCCCTCCTCTCCTCCTCCCCTCTCTGTCCCCTTGGTGGCCCGGGCTCTGTAAGCCCAAATGCATCTGTATGAAATTTAAATGGATACTTTTTCCTCTTTCCTGAGTCCCTTGATCCAGTGGTAATAATAATGTTGGTATTTGTTAAGCACTTACTATGTGCAAAGCACTGTTCTAAGAGGTGGGGGGATACAAGGTGATCACGTTGTCCCTCATGGGGCTCACAGTCTTCATCCCCATATTACAGATGAGGTAACTGAGGCCCAGAGAAGTTAAGTGACGGGCTATAACTGGGGGGTATCTGCTGTTACTCAAAGCAGGAGGATGTCACCAGCTTCTAATCTGTAGATTGATAACCTAGCACCTTCCCTCCCTCCCTCCCTCCAAATTTCATTCTTTGTCTTACCCAGTCAGGGTAAGGGGTCTGGAGACTTGGGAGTGCAAAAAGAGGGGGTGATGTCACCCTCTTTTTCTCCTTTCCTTTTCCCCAGCCCCAGCCTGACAGTCTTCAGAAGAATGGAGCTCCCATAGGCGGGAGAATCTCAGATTTCTCCTTGCTCCTATCAGCTTTAGCAGGCTGGGCTATGCCAGAAGGCATGACCCTTTTAAGCCCAAGAGACAGAGAGTGGGCACCATGGGTTGGAGGTGGGCAGTGGCTCAGCCTGGAGGTTGTGCCAGGTTCCACTAACCAGTCAGTCAGGGAATCAATCAGTGGTATTGAAGAGATTTGAGTGATTTGCAGTGTGACTCAAGTGGTGTCGCTCGATCTCTCTGGGTCTCTGCTTTCCCCTCCCCCTTTTCTAAATAATAAACACAATACTTGTGGAATTAAGTGCTTAAATGCCAGAATATACATTATTTATATGCATGTATGCCTCTCCATCTACTGTGAACTCCTTGTGGGCAGGGAATGTGTCCACTAACTCTGCTGAAATAGTAGTAATAATAATGATAACTGCAGTATTTAAGTACTTAACCTGTGTCAGGTACCACAGCAAGAGCATGGGAAGACACAAGGCAATTGGATAGGACACAGTCCCTGTCCTCAACAGGGACACAGTCTCCATTCCCATTTTACACAGGAGGCAAGTGAGGCCCAAAGAAGTCAGGTGACCTGCCCAAGGTCACTCAGCAGACAAGGGGCAGAGCTGAAGTAATCAACTGTGGTATTTAAGCACCCCAAATGTACCAGGTACTGTACCAAGAGCTGGGGTGGAACACAAGCAAATCAGGTTGGACACCCTCCCTCTCCCACAGTGGGATGACTGTCGTAGCCTCCATGTTACAGATGAGGTAAATAAGGGACAGAGAAGGTAAGTGATTTGACCAAGGTTCCACAGCAGCCAAGGGGGGAGCTGGGATTAGAACCCATGACTGATTCTGAAGCCCATGACAGGGGATTGTAAATAAACACACATAGAATGGAGACATCATCCCAAGCAGATAACTGCAATGCATTCACACCCATGTATAGTTAACCCACCTGCCCGGTGCACACAAATGCATCTTCTCCCCCCCCACCACCCCCCCAAACATAAACCTGTGCCCCAGATCTCCCACCTACCTGTAATTTTATTTTATTGCCCACCTCCCCAGGTAGAATGTAAGATGCTTGAAGGTGGGGTGTGTGTCTACCACCTCTGTTGAAGACTCCCAAGCACTTAATAAAGTGATCTGCATAAAATAAACTCTATTGATTAATCTCCCATGTGCCCTCCTCAACAGTGTCCAGGCTGCCAAGCCAAACCATGCTCCTCTAGTTAAGGCAGGGGAAGAAGATAGAGAGGCCAGAAATCTAAGAAGCCAGCTGGCCCCCACCTCTTCCTGCATAATAATAAGTGTAGTGGCATTTAAGTGTTCACTGTGTGCCAAACACTGTACCAAGCACTGGGTAGATTCAAGATTATCAGGTCAGACTCTGCCCAGGTCCAACAGGGAACTCGCAGTATAAGAGGGAGGGGGAAGAGGAATTGAATCCCTATTTTATTATTATTCTTATGATTAATAATGGTATTTGTTAAGCACTTACTATGTGCCAGGCCCTGTGTCGGTATCTGGGGTGGACACAAGCAAATCAAATTGGACACAGTCCCTGTCCCTCCTGGAGCTAATACCCTGATTTCCAATTACTTCTGTGTTTCCAGTTCCGAATGGGAAACTCTCTCTTATAACCACTTTTTTGGTTGTTAGTATTTCTGGATGCTGCAGAGTCTATCTAAGTATTTGTGGAAGTGGTAAATTTGTTATATAATCATGATGAGCTACTTAATGGCATCAAGCGCTTTCTGTGTGCAGACCATTGTACAAAGCGCTTGGAGAAGTCCAGTACATCTTAGTTGGAAGACACGTTCCCTGCCCGCAGCGAGTTTACAGTCTAGAGGGGGAGACGGGCATTAAGATAAATTGCAGAGAGGGGAAATAGTTAAGTGGAAGCAGAATTGATGACTCGATGCACTGTCCTGAAACAAAAAGCTTTTCCCACTCTCACACAGCAGATGGTTGGAGAGATGGATTTGGGAGTCATTCATGTGATAGCTGAAGCCATGTCATTATTATTACTATGGCATTTAAGCGCTAAGCACTGTGGCCTAGTGGAGAGGGCCTGGGCCTGGAAGTCAAAAAGACCTGAGTTCTAATCCCTGCTCTGTTGCTGGTCTGCTATGTGACCTTGGACAAGTCACTTCACTTCCCTCTACCTCAGTTACCTCATCTGTAAAATGGGGATGAAGATTGGGACATGGGACATGGACTGTGTCCAATCTGAACAGCTCGTTATCTGCCCCAGCACTTAGAATAGTGTCTGGCACATAGTAAAGGGCTGAACAAATACCATTTAAAAACAGGGGCATTCAGAAAGGTGGAATGAGAGTCTCACTCCTCACTGAAGAGAACTTCCAAGTAATGTCTCATCCTCTTCTCCGCTACAAACGTCTAGGTAAGCGCATTATGGACGGGGAACATGTTTGACAATTCTTTTGTATAGTCCTTTCCCAATCACTGGGTACAGTGCTCAGCACCCAGTAATGTTGCATGTAAAATTATGCCTTTTCATTACTCCGCTTGGTCTATGAGACTATTCACGGATCTTAGGATCCCCAAATTTTATTCTGCAGAATGATCAAACATCACGCCTCGGGAGTAACACTTTTTTGGTTACATTTATACCCCCATAATAGCCCCGCCCTTACGTGCATATTTCAATCATTCCCATAGACGTCTTGATTCCTAGAGATTGTTGACACATTCTCCAATGGTCGGTAGTAAAATTTGGCAAGTTACAAAGGATTTTCTAAACCAGAAGATATTTTTCTCACTGGCGTTTTAAAAGTTCTCTTCCCTGTTGCTCAAAATGGTCTCACTTGGGCTAAGGCTTTGTTTCCATCAAACGGTAGCGCCTCGATTTAGACAGTCCTTCAATTCTGTAAGCTGGTTTAGGGCAGAGAAAATGTTCGTTCATTCATTCATTCCATCACATTTATTGAGTGCTTACTGTGTGCAGAGCACTGTACTAGGCGCATGGAAAGCATGATTCAGTGATAAAGAGAGACAGTCCCTGCCTACATTGGGCTTACAGTTTAGAAGGGGGGAGAGAGACATCAAAACAAGTCAACAGGCATCAATGTAAATAAATAGAATTATAGATATGTGCATATACACAGAAGTGCTTTGGGACAGGGAGAGGGGGTGGAGCAAAGGGAGTGAGTCGGGGTGACACAGAAGGGAGGGAGAGTTGAGGAAAAAGGGGGCTTAGTCCAGGAAGACCTCTTGGAGGAGGTGAGCCTTCAGGAGGGCTTTGAAGGGGGGAGGTGTGATTCTCTACGACGTATGTCTGCATGCCTACCAACTGTGTTCTCTTGGCCTCTCCCAAGTGCAACCCACTGCTCTGCACATTCTAAGAGCTCAATAAATTGCATCGATTAATTTATCCAGTGGCTAAAGCCTGGGGAAACCATGAGTCTGTTGGTCTCCCTGAGTGGAGTTCGTCCCTGATTAATTCATGGGAAGAGTCTTTGCATCATTACCTGGTCACCTGCTCCAAGATCCTGATGCGAAAGGGCTTTTCTGGATGGTCACGGTTAGTTTTCTGCAGAGTCAGGGCCTGTTAGACTTTAGAAAACCGACATTTCCCAATCTCAGTGGTCAGCAGGAGGGCCAAAGCTGCAGAATCGAATTACCCAGTGACCTGCTAAGTGCAATGCAAGGGTAAATAAAGTGGTATAACACATGAGCTGGGAGGATGGCTCCAGTGTCACCTTTCTCCCATGAGACCAAAGATCCTCTTCCCCATCTCCCGAGGAGGCATTTATGGTTGCGATCCAAGACCCCTAATTCTGGATCCACTGGCTCTAAGCTCAGGGAGGAGGAAAGCCCCACAGGGCTTGTCCTTCAGAACTCTGCAGGTAGGGACCGGATGACCAAGGGGAGTATCCTACTGACTACTGCTCTCTCTACAGTTGTGGCTCCTCACAACTCTCCACCCTTGAAGTTTATCCCCCTGCACTTGGGCAGTCAGGTCACTTCCCAAATGCACCCCACCACTGAAAGATGGAGCTCTGTAATGCAGTCCCCCTCAAAGGAAAGGTGGGGTGTGTGTGCTTGTGTGCATGAAAGATGGGGTTAGCTTTGGGGAGTGTAATGAGGAGGGGGCTGCCACTGTTAGCACGAAGTCTGGTTCCAGATGCAGGAACTGGGGCTTGGGGCAAGGAGCTGCCTTTGGCTTGACCTAATGAGCAGACCTGAAGCCCCACACACCCCTGTCCACAAGTGGGGACCCCCTTCATGTCCACAGCAATACATTTCCCAAGAGAAATGGGATAGTGTAGTGGAGAGCCCAGGCCTAGGAGTCAGAAGGTCATGGGTTCTAATCCGGTTTCACCACTGGTCTGCTGAGTGACTTTGGGCAAATGGCTTTACTTCTCTGGGCCTTAGTTCCCTCATCTGTAAAATGGGAATTTAGACTGTGAGCCCCAAGGGTTGGGGTGTGTCAGAAGCAGCATGGCTTAGTGGAAAGAACATGGGTTTGGGAGTCAGAGGATGTGAGTTTTAATCCCAGCTCTTCCACTGTCTGCCATGTGATCTTGGGCAAGCCACTTAACTTCTCTGTGCCTCAGTTACCTCATTTGTAAAATGAGGATTAAGACTGTGAGCCCCACGTGGGACATCCTGATTGCCTTGTATTTACCCCAGCAGTTAGAACATTGCTTGGCACATAGTAAGTGCCTAACCAATACCATCATAATAATCCTTGGGGAGAGATGGAGTCAAGAGCTGTGCCGCCACCTCTAAGGGAAGGTGTTGTTTGTGCTTGGTGAATAGGTTTGTGTTTGAATTTCCATGCTTCAAAGTTCATCTCTGGAAGAGGAGAAAAGGGTGGGGTGGGCCCAGCACAGAGGCTGGTACTGGAAATGGGGACTGGGGCTCTGTGCAAGGAACTGGTTCTGTCTGACCCAGCTGTGGAACGGACATGACCCGAGTCCCTTAATTTTCTAGGTGGCTTGAACCTCCCTTTGCCCCCAGTCCTGTCTGCAGGCTCATTTTGCACAGCTTCAGTCCTCAGAGAAGGGATGCTTCTCTGACAGTGTGGCCTTGACAGTGGTGGTTTTGGGGGGTTGGGGGAAGGGTCTATTGTCAGAAGTAGGAGAGGGTAACATTAGCACGTCCCCGCTGTTCCTCTTTGAGGAGCAGAGCCATATGGACTTCAGTTCTAGCATAATTCAGCAGGAATGCAGGGCCTGAATTCTGCCCAGTCTGTAGTAGTTCTGGGCATCCAGTCCCTGGAGAATAACTAATGGACTTGGAAATATGAAGATGGGGTTAGTTAAGGGTTTAGAGCTGCAAGATGCAGCAGTCTGCTTAGCTGCGACTGTCAAACTTAACCTCTGCAGAGCAATCCATGTTTTGGGGGAGACTCATGTTTGCGAAACTGGATTGTTTTCACGCTCCTAACTCTCCCTTTCTATCAGACAAATGGTTCTCCTGGAGCCCGAAGTCTCCCACAGATGTCTTTTTTAGCTGGTGATGGAGGGTGGCGAGACTTGCGCCTCCACAGTCACTCATCCAGGCATGTCTTCTGGGGCCAGAACTCCCAACACCAGACATGATGGAGCTCTTACTGCATGCACAGCACTGTACTCTTGGGAGAGTACAGTAGAACACACACATTACCTGCCCACAGAAACATGGCCTAATGGCAAGAGCACGGGCTTGAGAGTCAGAGGATGTGGGTTCTAATCCCATCTCTGCCACTTGTCTACTGTGTGACCTTGGGCAAGTCACTTAACTTCTTTGGGCCTCAGTTACCTCATCTGTAAAATGGGCATAAAGACTGTGAGCCTCACATGGGTCAACCTGATTACCCTGTATCTACCCCAGCACTTAGAACAGTGCTCTGCACATAGTAAGCGCTTAACAAATGCCAACATTATTATTATTACTGTTACAGTGCTTGACACGTAGTAAGTACTTAAACACCATAACAATAATTCAGATTAGTACTTCTTCAGGATATCCTACAGTACTTTGCCCAAAGTCAATGCTCAGTCATCACCAGTATGTTTTCACCTCATTCGCCCCTTAGTGGCTAGAAAAGGGAGCTGGGAGTCAAATGCACAAAATCAATGCTCAGTCATCACCAGTATGTTTTCACCTCATTCGCCCCTTACTGGCTAGAAAAGGGAGCTGGGAGTCAAATGGTAAGGGGTTCCAATCCTGGTTCTGCCACTTGTCTGCTGTGTGGCTTTCGGCAAGACACTTAATTCCTCTTTGCCTCAGTTACCCGATCTGTATAATGGGGACTGTGACTGTGAGCTCCACGTGGGACAAGGACTGTGTCCAAACCAATTTTCTTGTATCAACCGCAATGCTTAGTACAGTGTCTGGCATATTTTAAGTGCTAAGACACTCCCCCGATTAGACTGTGAGCCCATCAATGGACAGAGACTGTCTCTATCTGTTGCTGATTTGTACATTCCAAGTGCTTAGTACAGTGCTCTGCACATAGTAAGCGCTCAATAAATACTATTGAATGAATGAATGCTAAAGAAATGCCTCGTTACTTATAATTATTATTATTAATAATATTATAATTGACTAACCCCTCTGTGCTCACAACCACTGCATTTCTAGACACAAAATGTATAGTTTACAGATATGCATAGACACAAAATGTATAGTTTATAGATATGCACATAAATGCTGTAGGAAAAATAGAGAATGTCCACGGGTCACGGATCCAAAGGTGTAGAGGATGCAGAAGGGCAAAGAAGCCTGGGGGAAAAGAGGGCTTCATCGGAGAATCCGTCTTGGCGAAGTTGCCATCTTAATAACGCTTTGAAGAGATGGCGAGTGGTGGTCTGGCCCATGTGGAGAGGGAGGGAGTAACAGGCTAGGGCGAGGCTGGGGGAAAGGAGTCAGAGGCGACCTAGAGGAGCTGGAGGTCCAGGGAGGAAGCCGGCGCAGTAGGAGTCAAGTGCCACCAGATGGCGATAGAGAGGCGCGGCCGCCCAGAATCACCGTTTGTGAGAGAAGCAGCGCCACCTGGTGGCTAGAACCCGGAAGGACCTGGCTCCAAATCCAGACTCAACAGCTTGTCTGCGGGGGAACCTTGGGCAAATCACTTCCCTTCTCCGAAACTCATTTATATCATCTCTCACATAGGGATTAATAATGTTGGTATTTGTTAAGCGCTTACTATGTGCAGAGCACTGTTCTAAGCGCTGGGGTAGATAGGGGGTAATCAGGATTAAGACTTGTGAGTCCCATTAGGGACGGGGAGTGTGTCCAAACTGACTGCCACTTGTCAGCTGTGGGACTGTAGGCAAGTCACTTAACTTCTCTGTGTCTCAGTTCCCTCATCTGTAAAATGGGTATTAACTGTGAACCTCATGTGGACAGCCTGATGACCCTGTATCTCCCCCAGCGCTTAGAACAGTGCTCTGCACATAGTAAGTGCTTAACAAATACCAACATTATTTGAGATGTACATCACCCTGATTCTATTTATTTGCTATTGTTTCAATGAGACATTCTTCCCCTGGATTCTATTTATTGCTATTGTTCTTGTCTGTCTGTCTCCCCCGATTAGACTGTAAGCCCGTCAAAGGGCAGGGACTGTCTCTATCTGTTGCCGACTTGTACATTCCAAGCGCTTAGTAAAGTGCTCTGCACATAGTAAGCGCTCAATAAATACTATTGAATGAATGAATGAATTCTCTCTATCCCAGCATTTAGTACAGTGCCTCGCACATGGTGCTTCCCAAACCCTATAAAAAAAAAATGGTCAGTGCCACCGAAGGATGATAGAGAGGCAGAGCCTCACAGAACAATAGGTAGTAGGACCACAGGGCTATTGAAAAATTCGTATAATACATGGCAGATATAATAATGTTGGTATTTAAGCGCTTACTATGTGCACAGCACTGTTCTAAGCACTGGGGTAGATACAGGGTAATCAGGTTGTCCCACGTAAGGCTCACAGTCGTCATCCCCATTTTACAGATGAGATAACTGAGGCACAGAGAAGTTAAGTGGCTTGCCCACAGTCATACAGTTGACAAGTGGCAGAGCCTGAATTTGAACCCATGACCTCTGACTCCCAAGCCTCGGCTCTTTCCACTCAGCCACACTTCTTTACTTCAGTGCTTACTGCATGCAAAGCACTGTACAAAGCAGGTGAAAGAGTACAATACAGGAGTTGGTAGGCACACTCCCTGCCCCACATGAGCTTACAGTCCAGAGGGGGAGATGGACACTAATATAAATCATTGTGGTACATTCATTCATTCATTCACTGAATTAATTCAGTCATACTTATGGAGTTCTTACTTTGTGCACAGCACTGTACTAAGCACTTGGGAGAGGACAATACAACAATTCTCTAGACGGTCAGGTCATTGTGAGCAGAGAATGTCACTGTTTATTGTTGAACTGCATTTCCCCAAGTGCTTAGTACAGTACTCTGCACTACGGTACACACCTTAAGTGTTCAATAAATACAACTGATTGAATCAATAATAAACAGGCACATTCCCCGCCCACGAGGAGCTAGAGCAGTCTAGAGAGGGGGAGACAGATGGCAATACAAATAAATAAATGAAACATTTGGACAGTAAGTGCTGTGGTGCTGGGAGGGGAGGAATGTGGGGGTTGGGAGTGGAGGGCAGCTGAGGGGGAAGGTCAGATACCCCACTAATGGTCGATAAAACAGGACAGAAGTTGTCGACCAAACTGTAGCGGGGCAATGTTCCCCAGTTATTTAGGGAATAAAAAGGAGATTGATATTTGTCTTTTGCCAAGTCTTTCCCTGTAATGAAAAAGAACCAAGAATGGTTGGCACGTTACATGGGACATAAGATCTTCAAGGGCAAGGGGAGTGTCTCCTGCCTACGGGACTGTCCCAGGCATCTAATATGGTGCTCTGCACAAAGAAGCCTTCCCTGACTAAGCCCCCCTTTCCTCTTCTCCCACCTCCCAGCCCCACAACATTTAACTCCAGATCTGTCATTTATTGATTGATATTAATGTCTTTCTCCCCCTCTAGATGGTCAGCTCATTGTGGACAAGGAATATATCTGTTTACTGTTAGCCTGTACACATCCCACCATTTAGGACAGTGCTCTGCACTCAGCAAGTGCTCAAGAAATACAATTTAGTGAATGAACGATAGGAATAATAATTATGGTATTTGTTAAACGCTGGAAGAAAGCAGACAAGCATTAAATACGATTAAATGAATGCTTGGAGGGAAAAAAAAAATCAATGCCTTGTAGACAAGCGGTGTCACCTAGTGTCAAGAGCATGGGCCACGAGTCAGAAGGACCTGAGTTCTCATCCCTGCTCTGCCACTTGCCTGCTAGGTGACACTAGACAAACCACTTCACTTCTCTGCATCTCAGTTGGACTTTGGACTAGAGGAGGAGCGTGGCGCAGTGGAAAGAGCACGGGCTTTGGAGTCAGGGCTCATGAGTTCAAATCCCAGCTCTGCCACTTGTCAGCTGTGTGACTGTGGGCAAGTCACTTAACTTCTCTGTGCCTCAGTTCCCTCATCTGTAAAATGGGGATTAAGACTGTGAGCCCCACGTGGGACAACCTGATTCCCCTGTGTTTACCCCAGCGCTTAGAACAGTGCTCTGCACATAGTAAGCGCTTAACAAATACCAAAAAAAAAAAAAAAAAAAAGACTGTGTCCAATCTGATTAGCTAGTATCGCTCCCAAACTGTCACATTACTTGGCACACAGTAAGGACTTAACAAATACCAGTTTTTGTTGTTTTTTTTTTAAAAAAGCACTGTGACTGGCTCCCCTTTATTCACCCCTCCCTCAGCCCCACAGCACTTACGTATGTATCTACAATATATTGATTTCTATTCACATCTGTCTCTCCCTCTTCACCGTAAGATCACTGTGGGCAGGGAATGTATCTAGGTGTTATAGTGTACCCTCCCAAGAGCTTAGTACAGTGCTCTGCACCTAGTAAGCATTCATTCTACGGGGGAGATAGGCATTCATATAACACACGATAGACATGGACGTAAGTGCTCTGGGGCTGGGGGAAGGATGAATAAAGGGAGCGAGTCAGGGTGAAGCGGAAGGGAAGGGAGTGGGAGAAGAGGAAAGTAGGGCTTAGTTGGGGAAGGCCTCCCAAGTCCTTAATACAGTGCTCTGCACAGAGTAAGCGCTCGATAAATACGACCCACCTTCCAACCTGAGTAGCGAATGGTGGCCGGACTGATCGACTACATGGTTAGTGAGGGGGAATATCAAGAGACTCAGATGATGCTAAACACCCACTTCCTCCCTCCATTATCCCCTAGATTTCCCGGGGGGTTTCTTCCAAACAGATTTTCACATTGGGTCCAAGTCATGAATTTGACCATCCTGGGGCCTGAGCCAGGCCAAGTTACCCCAGAGGCCCGAGTTGACGGGAGCTGGGCCGAGCTATTCATTCGTCCATTCATTCCATCATATGTATTGAGCGCTTATTCCATGCAAAGTACTGTGCTAAGCGCTTGGGAGAGCACAGGAGAACAATAAGAGGATACATTCCCCGCTCACAGCGAGCTAGGGTGCTGGGCACTTGAGCCCCATTTGACTTGGCCGGTGACATCTTCCCAAAGGCTGTGGAGAAGCCGCCTAGCCCAGTGCCTGGAGCCTGGGGCCTGCCAGTCAGAGGACCTGGATTCTCATCTCAGCTCCACCACTTCTCTGCTGTGGGACCTTGGGCAAGTCACTTTACTTCTCTGGCCCTCAGTTGCCGCTTCTGTAAACTGGGGATGAAGACTCTAAGCCCCATGTAAGGCAGGGACTGCGCTTGCCCTGATTAACTTGTAGTTACTGCAGGGCTTAGAACAGTGCTTGACACAGAGTAAGCAACTAAGGAATGTCATTTAAAAGGTTAAAAAAAAAAAAAGAGGGAGGGAGCCAGGCTGAAAAGTCAGTCAGTCAATCATATTTACCGAGTGTTTACTGTGTGCAGAGCAGTGGCCAAACTCTTGGGAGAATGTAATAGAACAATAAACGGACACATTCCCTGCCCACAGTGAGCTTGCGGTCTAGAGGGGGAGACGCATAATAGAAATCAATAAATGACAGATACGGACTTAAGGGGCTGTGGGGCTGGGCTGAGGGGATGAAGAAAGGGAGCAAGTCAGGGCAACACAGAAGGGAGTGAGAGAAGAGGAAAGGAGGGGTTAGTCCGGGAAGGCCTCCCAAGTGCTCAATGCAGTGCTCTGCATACGGTAAGCACTCAATAAACGCAACTGACTGACTGGCCTACCTGATTAGCTTGTAGCTACTCCAGGGCTTAGAACAGTGCTTGACAAACAGTAAGCACTTAAGTAATGTCACTTCAAAGAAAAAGAAAAAGAAAAAGAGAGAAGAAGCCAGGCTGAAGAGGAAGTGAGCTCCATGCCTAGTCTGGCCAACTACCTTGAAACTAGAGGGAGGAGAGGAATACTTTACCAGGAGAAGCAGTGAGGTCTAGCGGCTAGGGTCTTGGCCTGGAGGTTAGAAGGACCTGAGTTCTAATTCCAGCGTTGTCACTGGTCTGGTGGGTGACCTTGGAGAAGTCACTTAACTTCTCTGGGCCCCAGTCATCTCATCTGCAAAATGGAGATCAATCAGAAATTAATGCCCATTGATAATTTAACCTCCAGGATGATTTTATTGGGGTAATTTGGGGGTTGATTTGGGTTGGGGTAATCTAGGTGTATCATAAAATCTCTGAAGGAGAAGTACAGACTTACAAGTCTACCCATAAAATCACCAGCAATACATCCAACAGTCGGCCCTGTGGAAGGAATGCAGGGCTGGGAGTCAGGGCTTCTGGGTTTTCATTCCGGCTCCACTCATCCGTTGGGTGACGTGGGGCAAGTCACTTCACCGCTCTGGGCCTCGGTGCCCTCATCTCTAAAATGGGGATTAAGATGGAGACACCCATGTGGGCCAGGGAAGTGCCAAACTGGATGAGCTTGTACCTACCCAGGCCCTTAGAACTGTGCTTGACACATAGTAAGTGCTTAACAAATCCCATCCTCATCACCTCACTTAGCAGGACCTTTGTTCCCTCATCCGTATAATGGGATTCAGTACCTGTTTTCGCTCTTACCTAGCCAGTGGGACAAGCACTATAACCATCTGAGAGTGAGGTCGGACACGGGCCCTCTCCGGGTGGGGCTCATGATGACGATGATAATAATAACGGTTCAGCCAAGTCTGTCTCCCACAAGGGACGCAGTCTAAGTAGGAGGTTGGCAGGAAACGTATCTGCCCACTGCTATACTGGGCTCTCCAAAGCACTTAGCACAGTGCTCTGCACACTTGAAGAACTTAATAATTATGACTGAATGCATGATATCTGGTAAGCACTTCCTATGTGCTAGGCAGGCACTGTTCTAAGCACTGAGGTACATACAAGGGAATCAGGTTTGACACAGTCCATGTGCCCCACGGGGCTCACAGTCTTGATCCCCATTTTACAGATAAGGTCACTAAGGCCCAGAGAAGTGAAGTGACTAGCCTAATATCCCCCACAATCAATCACATTTACTGAGCCCTTACTAGGCGCAGACCATTGTTCTAAGCCCTTAGAAAGAGTACAGTAGAACAGTATAACAGACCGTCTCTGCCCATAGCAAGCTTACAGACATGAGGGGGAGACAGATATTAATATAAAGAAATACATGACGGATGAGTGGCAGACCAAGAATCAGAAGCCAGGTCCTCCTGACACTCAAGCCTGTGCTCTCTCCACTAGGGAACAAACGAAGCAGCAGAAAAACAACCAAATCCCAGCTCCTACTGGTAAACCTCATTTCTCTCCCCAGCCTCACATTCATCACATTTAGGAAGCCAAAAATATTGAAGTTCTAACAAGAGGGAAATAGGAAAATCCAAAAGCTGATCTTTTAGACTCCAGATTGTAAGCTCCTTATGGGCAGGGAACGTGCCTACTAATTCTATTTTATTGTACTCCCTCAAGTGCTAAGTACAGTGCTCTGTTCCTAGTAAGCGTTCAATAAATACCTTGGATTGATTTTTAACCACTAAGGGGAGGAATGGGCATGGGCTAGTGGAAAGAGCAACCAATCGGTCCTATTTATTGAGGGCTTACCGTGTGCAGAGCACAAACCAGGGAGTCAGAGGACTTGGGTACTCCTCTGGGTTGCATCACTTGCCTGCCGTGTGACCTAGGGCAAGTCCCTTCACTTCTTGGCACCTCGGTTCCCTCATCTGCAAAATGGGGAAATCGAGGCCAAGAGAAATCAAGTGACTTGCCCAAGTCCACGCAGCAGAAAAGTGGCAGAGCTGTGATGAGCACCCATGACCATCTGACTCCCA
Organism: Ornithorhynchus anatinus; assembly: GCF_004115215.2. Classification (NCBI taxonomy): domain Eukaryota; kingdom Metazoa; phylum Chordata; class Mammalia; order Monotremata; family Ornithorhynchidae; genus Ornithorhynchus; species Ornithorhynchus anatinus. The sequence goes on along the minus strand of NC_041730.1, from coordinate 49,386,717 downwards.
GGCTCGTGCTCTATCCCCTACATCCAGCCAAACTCCCATCCCGTCAGGATAGAAGAAGGGCTTGGATCTGTGGGGTAGCAGTTTGGATGGAGAAGAAAGGGTGTATTTTAGAAATGTGCAGAGAAAACCTCCAGGATTTGGTGATAGGTTGAATATGCAGGTTGAATGAAGGGTGAGCCAAGGATAATGCCAGGGTTACCGAATGAGGGATGAGTTGAGCATAATTCCAAAGTTACAGGCTTGAGGGGCAGGGAGGATGGTGGCGTGATCTATAATGATGGGAAAGAATTTGGAAGAGGAGTGTTAGGGTGGAAATGAGGAGCATTTGGGTGGGAATACAAGGAGTTCTATTTAGGATGTGTTAAATTTGAGGTGTCGGCAGGACAATCCGAGGAGAGAGGTCATTCATTCGATCATTTGATTGTATTTATTGAGCCCTTACTGGGTGCACAGCACTGTACTAAGCGCTTGGGAGATGACAGTACAAGAACCAACGGACACTTTCCCTGTTCACGGATGAAAGGACGAGCTCGTGGGAAGGCAGGAGGAAATGCGAGGCAACTTGACCTACCGGATAGAGCACAGGCCCGGGAGTCAGCAGGACATTAGTTGTCATCCCAGCTCTGCCACTCATCTGCTGTGTGACCTTGGGCAAGTCGCTTCACTTCTCTGGGACTCAGTGACCTCAACTGTAAAATGGGGATTAAGACTAGGAGCCCCACTGTGGGACAGGGAACGTGCCCAACCCGATTAGCCTGTTTCTACCCCAGGGCTTAGTACAGTGCCTGGCCCCCGGGAAGCACTTACAAAATACCATTAAGAAAAAAGGAAACAGAGGCCCGGGCTGGAGAGGTAGATTTGGAAATCATCCACATCGACAAGGCAGTTCAAGCCTGGCTTAGTGGCTCGAGCACGTGCCCGGCGGTCTGAAGAACCTGGGTTCTAATGCGGGCTCCGCCACATGTCTGCTGCTTGGGTAATAATGAGAAGAATCACAATAATGGTATTTGGGAAGCACTTACTATATATCAAGCACTGTACTAAGCGCTGGGGTGGATACAAGAATATCCAGTTGCACACAGTCCACGTCCCACACAGGGCTCACATTCTTCATCCCCATTTTACAGATGAGGTCACTGAGGCTCAGAGAAGTTAGGTGGCTTGCCCAAGGCCACACAGCCCACAGGTGGTGGAGCCAGGATGAAAACGCATGACCTTCTGACTCCCAGGCCCATGCTCTAGCCACTACGCCGTGTCACTTCACTGCTGTGCCTCAGTGACCTCATCTATAAAATGGGGATTAAGAGAATGAGCCCCACATGAGACATAGACCGTGCCCAACCTGATTAATTTAAATCAACCCCAGCATTTACAGTAGTGCTTGGCACATATTAGGCACTTAACAAGTACCATAATTATTATTAAGGCTCCCTTCAGTTCTCGCCTGGGAATTCTTTCCCAGCGCTTGGCATGGTGTTCTCTCTGCACACGGGAGATGGTGATGCGTAATAATCCTCCTCCTCCTCATCCCTCCCCAACTCTACTCCTCCCCCTTCCTCTTTCTTCTCTCCCTTCTCCTCTTTCTCTTCCTCCTCCTCTTCCATGCCCCAGTGAGAAGATGCCTCCAAGGAAGGGAATGTAGATGGCACCATGCAAGGCCATCTACAATCTCTCTACCACTGACTCCTGCATGGGTTCTCAGGTTCAAAGTCTCAGGGTCGAGGGTCGCCCATCATCTTCAACAGGAGACTTTATCTTTGTAATTTTTGCCTTGTCTAGTAGTCCCACCCCCTAAACTAAGGTTTTTTTGAGAGGAAGTGGGAGAAACCATCTTGTACTTCCCTTGTAATAACAATTGTCATTATTAATAGCTGGGGTATTTGTAAGTGCTTACTCTGTGCCAAGGACTGAGAAGCAGCATGGCCTATTGGATAGAACACAGGCCCGGGAGGCAGAAAGACCTGGTTTTAATTCCGACTTTGCCTCCTGTCTGCTGGGTGACTCTGGGTGACTCACTTCACTTCTCTTTCCTGAACTGCAGTTGGAAGATGGAGATGAAGATTGTGCGCCCCATATGGGACGGAGATTGTGCCCAATCTGATTAGCTTGTATCAACTCCAGTGCTTAGAAGAGTGCTTGATACATAGTGAGCGCTTAACGAATACCATCTCTCCCATCCACTAAAATCACTTTTTGGATGGTAAATGGGGGAAACAGTCCTCTACTTCTCTGGTAGGATTTATAATAATAATAATATTTGGAATAATGAATACTTGTGGTATGTCTTAAGCACAGACTATGCACCAAGTACTGAGAAGCAGTGTGGTCTAGTGGACAGAGCATGAACCCGGGAGTCCCAAGGACTCTAATCCCCGTTCTGCCCCTTGTCTGCCGTGAGACGGAGGGCAAGCCACTTCACTTCTCTGGGCCTCAGTTCCCTCGTGTGGAAAATGGGGATTAAAACCATGAGCCCCACGTGGGACAGGGACTGTGTCCAACCCCGTGAGCTTGCCTCTAGCCCAGCAGTTAGAATTGTGTCTGAGACAGGCAAGTGCTTTACAAATACCATTCAAAAAATATTTAAAAGGACTTTTCTCTCCCAGGACACAATCTGCTCATAGTAGGGGAAACAGAAGATCCTCTCCCAGAATTTACCCTCACTGTAGACAGCACCACCGTCCTTCCCATCTCCCAGGCCCATAAATTTGTTGTTATCCTTGACTCCACTCTCTCATTCACCCACATAATTCAATCCGTCACCAAATCCTGTCGGTTCCACCTTCACAACATCTCTAAAATCTGCCCTTGCCTCTTCATCCAAACTGGTACCACGTTAATCCCATCACTCATCCTATCCCTGCTAGATTACTGCATCAGCCTCCTTGCTGACCTCCTAACCTCCTGCCTCTCCCGACTCCAGTCCACACTTCACTCACTGCTGCCCAGTTTATCTTTCTACAGAATCCATCAGGACATGTCAAACGCCTCAAACCCCTCACGTCAAAAACCTCTAATGATTGCCTATCCATCGCCATATCAAACAAAAACTCCTCACCATTGGTGTTAGAGCACTCCATCACCTGGCCCCCTCCTACCTCACTTTGCTTCTCTCCTACAACTCAGCCCACACACTTCCTTTCTCGGGTGCTAACCTTCTCACTGTGCCTCCATCTCACCAATGACCCCGGCCCATGTCCTACCTTTGGCCAGGAACGCCCTCCCTCCTCAAATCCACCAGACAATGACTCTCCCCTCCTTCAAAGCCTTACTGAAAGCACATCTCCTCCAAGAGGCCTTCCTGGACTAGTCCCCACACTTCCTCATTTCCCACTCCTTCTGCGTCACCCTGACTTGCTCCCTCTGCTCTTGCCCCCTCTCCAAGCCCCACAGCCCTTATGTCTAGTTCCGTAATTTTATTTATTTCTACTGATGTCTGTTCATTTGTATAGATGGCTGCCTCCCCCATCCCCATCCCCTACTCCCCCAAGACTGTGAGCTCCTTGCGAGCAGGGATTGTCATCTTTATTGTCATACTGTACTTACCCAAGCATTTAGTACAATGCTCTGCACAAAGTAAGTGCTTAATAAATACAACTGAACAAATGAATGAATAAAAGCAAAGGCCTTGAGCCCCTACCAAGAGGCCGGATGGGTTTTGAGCACCCTCTTGGGCTGGTCCGTATCTGGCTTGGCTGCCCAGACTGAGGTCCCTGGGTCGGCCGGACGACGCTGTATTCCTCATCCCCACTGGGGGGACCCCATATCTGAACCCCCCGGAGCCTAGGCTTACCCTGGTGCTTTCTCGGTGATGTGGGCCACGCATATCAGGGCGGGGAGGAAATGATGGTCTCGCTTCTTTTCTCCATGTTAGTCGAAGGTTATTTATTTAATTTCTTTTCTAGAAGTCTAAAAGCATACAAAAGAGGGTTCAGGTTAAGGCTGGAAATGAGAAGACAGAACCAACCCGACACAAAGGAAATGATGACTTCCTTTCCCTCCTCGTACCTCCCCCCTCCAACCTGACCCTCCTTGATGTCTTGATGATTTGGATCAAATCGATCCCTGCCTAGATTAACACAGGCTCAGAGAATGTCCCGAAACACATATCCTTGTGGCACACAAACCACAGATTGTTCACCCCCAGATCACTGCTGGATCCCAGAAATAAATATCCCTTTGGAGCCCAGAAGGACTGTCCCTTGTCATCACTCCCACATGGCCTCTCTTCCCAAGACCCGCTTGGTGATTTTCTGTGAAAAGAAAGAGAAGAAGAAAGATTAGTCCTGCTTTGCTGAGACTAAACCCATGCACCCATGCTGCACTCTCGAAAAAAAAATAAAATGAAAAAAAAAAGAGGTGGTATCTGTTGTTGAGAGCTTACTATGTGCCAGGCACCAGATAATATGCCGGGGTAGATACAAGTTAATTGAGTTGGACACAGACCTACTTGGGGCTCACAGTCCTCATCCCCATTTGACAGACAAGGAACTGAGGCACAGAGAAGTTAAGAGATTCGTCCAAGGTCACCCGACAGACAAACTGTGGAGCCGGGATGAGAACCCAAGTGCTTCTGACTCCTGGGCCAGGGCTGCATCCACTAGGCCCCGCTGCTTCCCTTCCCCACTGTTACACAGGCCGACTGCTTCCCAAGTCCCTTCTTGGCTTTGTCTGCCACAGCTGCCCAGGGGCATGGGGAAGGGTTTCTTCCTTCTTTAGGGCAGCAGGAGGCTCACTGCTGAGCCCTGGGGAGGGGGCTGCTGAAGCACGCTTCTTGAGGCAGACATGAGGTAAGAGTGCAAAGGGAAGGGGATCCCCCCAAAAAAAATCTGTTCCCAAGACATCAAGAGGAATCTTTGGTGTTCCAAACTCCTCTCGGTACCTCCATCCACTTCAAAGCCTTATTGAAGGCTCATCGCCTCCACAAGGCCATCCCTGAGTAAGCCCTCTTTTACTCTTCTCCTGCTCCCTTCTGCCTCACCCTGACTTGCTTGCTCCCTTTGTTCTTCCCCTCTCCCAGCCTCACAGCACTTACAAATACCATTATTATTATTATTATCATGTGCAGAATACTGTGCCACACAGCTATGTATAGAGACCTCTAATGGGTGTCTACTGCACACAGACCACTATACTGGGCACTTACTGGTTGCAGAGTGCTGGGGTGGATGTCTCCTGGTGTAGAGCTCTCTTAGAGAAGCAGCGTGGCTCAGTGGAAAGAGCACGGGCTTTGGAGTCAGGGCTCATGAGTTCGAATCCCAGCTCTGCCACTTGTCAGCTGTGTGACTGTGGGCAAGTCACTTAACTTCTCTGTGCCTCAGTTCCCTCATCTGTAAAATGGGGATTAAGACTGTGAGCCCCACGTGGGACAACCTGATTCCTCTGTGTCTACCCCAGCGCTTAGAACAGTGCTCGGCACATAGTAAGCGCTTAACAAATACCAACATTATTAATATCAACTTCCTATTGGGGACAGAGCACTGTACTGGCTGCTTACTGGAACCCTCAGACTCCTTCTGTCCTCAACGAGAAAACCCTTTTGATCAGAAGTAGCGTGGCCTAGGGCATAGAGCCCAGGCCTGGGAGTCAGAAGGGCCTGGATACTAATCCCGGTTCCGCTGTGTGACTCCGGGCAAGTCACTCCACTTCTCTGGCCTTAGTTAGCTCATCTGGAAAATTAAGACCATGAGACCCACGTGAGACATGGACCTTGTCTGACCTGATTAACTTGTATCTACCCCAGCACTGAGAACATTACCTGGCAAACGGTAAGTGCTTAACAAATATCATTTTGTAAAAGTACCATTAGAACAATAGGCAGGGTGATTACTGTCAACTGAAAAAGAAGTCTAAAATGCATTATTTCAGTTCATTTCTGTCATTCATTCATTCAATCATATTTACTGAGTGCTTCCTGTGTGCAGAGCACTGCACTAAGTGCCTGGGAAGTACAATTCAGCAATGAAGAGAGACAATCCCTGCCCACGGCAGGCCTACGGAGGGTGGCAGCAGGGACAACTAATAACTTGGAGAAGCCAGAGAGGCAGATGGGTTAGAAAATCTGTCATTCAATTCAATGGCCCTTACTGAGCACTTACTATATGCAGAGCACCTTACTAAGCATTTGGGAGAGTACAATGTAACAAAAGACACATTCCCTGCCCACAGGGAATTCACAGTCTAGAGGGGGAAATCCATGAGAGTCATCAGGCCCGAGGTCGTTCCTCCTAGATAAACCCGCCATGATTTCCATCCCTCATGTGCACAACCAAGAATTGGTCTTTTGCCTGTTTCTCTCACTCATAAATGAGCAGTGAGTCCTAGTGGAAAGACATGGGCCTGGTAGTTAGAGGACCTAGGTTCTAATCCAAATAATTAGTACAGTGCTCTGCATATTGTAAGCGCTCAATAAATAGGACTGATTGATGGGTTCTGGCTGCGCCACTTACCTGCTGTGGGAATCTTGACAAGTCACCTGACTGGTCTGTGCCTCAGTTTCCTCATCTTTCAAATGGGGAGTCAATACCTATTCTCTCTCCAACTTAGACTGTGAGCCCTGTAAAGGATCTGATTAACTTGCATCTACCCCACTGCTTAGTACAGGGGTCTTGACTGTAAAATAGGGATTAAGACTGTGAGCCCCATGTGGGATATGGACTGTGTCCAAACTGATTAGCTTGTATCTGCCCCAGTGATTAGTATAACGCCCAGCACATAGTGAATGCTTAACAATTACTTTAAAAAAAACAAAACACAAAACAGTGCTTAGCACTTAGTAAGGGCTTAAATACATTATTATTATTATTATTATTATTATTATTATTATCATGGGGGAAAATTGTGAACTCTAGGCTAGTCTACGTCTAATCGGTGTAAACCCGGATCAAACAATCTACACGGCTATTAGATTGTAAGCTCACTGGAGGCAAGGAACCTAAGTGCTCAGCAAATGCTCTTCAACCACTAGGCAACCAGCACAGCACACTACACCCGGAGGTGCCCGTCACAGTGCTCCACATCCAATGAGTACACTGACATCCGACTCTCCCCTCTCCTTCATTGATTCTTTCCTCTCCTGACTGAGCACGGACCCCCCCGACCATCCCCCAGTGACCCAAGATGGACCATCCCACACCCTTGACTCCCCCCCGGCCCACCCCACGGCACCCAGCATGGGCCACTGCCCAACCTCAACTCTTGCCTTTCATTCAATAGCATTTATTTATTGAGTGCTTACTATGTGCAGAGCACTGTGCTTGGAATGTACAAAGTGCTTGGAATGTACAAATCGGCAACAGATAGAGATAGTCCCTGCCCAGTGCTATCGACAAAAATTAGACAAATTAGAAATGGTTCGTTTAGTCGACGAAGAGACAAAAGACTCTGAGAGAACGGGTCAAAGAACAGGACAGCAGGAAAGTGGCGAGCGGCCCGTTCACCCCAATGGGGTACGAGTGACCGCAGCGCACCGATCCCCGGCCGCCCTGCCAGCTTTATTGGTACGGCGAAACCCCCCCGCTGGCACAGGGCACCCAATCGGGGCTAGGCACACATAGTAACAGTAACCAATCAGTAAGCACTTTCATGATCCCGTGACACCCGACCGGCCCGAGTGAGAGTGGCGTACAAAGTTTGAAGTGGCACATGGTGGAGGAGTTTCACGTGGCGTGGCGATTTTACAGTCCACATGGCACAGGCAATGGCGCAGGCATTTTACAGTTCACGTGGCGCAGGTCCCTTGACAGGGGTTTGAGGCTGGCCTCACCATCGCCATCTTGAGGCGATCCGCAACAGTCCCCCCCCGCCCTGCGTCCTCGGAGCCAAGAGGCCCCCGAGAGAAGCACCGGGGGCCCTGGCTGTTATCGGGGCGAGGATGGGCAAGCAGTCGGAACCTGTAACCCACCCTGGAGTACCCTGAAGATGACACAACCAGGAAAATACAAAAAAATATATATAACCAGCATAGGCAAGGAAGTGCGGCCCATCCAGACGAGGATCGACGAAGACGTAGAGGTGGGACGTGGGAGGCCTGCGGGGACGAAGGCATTGAAGGACGGCACGAGGCAGCCCACGGCGCGGGAGGCGACGGTGCAGGTCCTCCGGGAGCCGTGTCAGGGACGTCCACAACAACTGCTTTCACCTGTGAATGATGGAGCCACGCCGACCACTGGGTAACACGAACTGCAGAGAAAGTGGTTAAGAGAGAACACAAACCACCACGAGGACAGTACAGGTCCTTGTGGGGAAAGCCTCAACTCAGCCCGTCGGGCGGTCCACGATGACCAGGTCATGGCAGAAGCTTTCAGCTGGGGGAAGGGTAATAAAATCAATTTGGAGCCCCTCTAAAGGGAGATAAACCTAGGGATGCCCTGAACAGGGTAGAACCAGAGGATGGGCCTGATTAAACAAATGGCAGATGGGACATGTCTCTGTGACTCGGCATACCACCGGGTGAATGCCAGGGGCAAACCAGCAACGGAGGACCATGTCGGCTAAGGCCCCTGCCCCCAAATGGGAAGACTTGTAGATCAACTGACAGTGAACAGGGCTGAACAGGGAAGGATGGGGCAGTCGTCAGGAACCCAGAAGTACCCGTCCCGCTCGGTAGCCTCATACTCGGTCCGCAACAGTCCCAGACCTTCTCCTCAGCAGTCACAGGCAGGGCAGTAATCAACAGGGTCGCATCTGCATCAAGCGTAGCCACTACTGTTTCATCTCGGACAGGGCCCCGAGCAGCCGCCTAAGCGGTGTGCTCTGCCCTGGCATTACCCAGGCTGATAGCATCTCGGGACCTCGTGTGAGATCGGACGTGGATGACGGCCACTGCGGCAGGTTCTGCTAGAGCCTGAAGCAGCCCCGCAATGAGGTTGCCGTGGACAATAGGCCATCCAGCTGAAGTGACCTAACCACAGGCTCGCCAAAGGGCCCCAGTAGCATGGCAAACTCCAAAGGCATAGCGAGAGTCTGTGCAGACCTTCACACGGCAGCCTGCCACCAAAAGGAGGGCCCGACTAGTTCCGCAGCCTGAGCGCTATAGAAAGGAGGTAAGGCTGTCAACCAGAGGGTGCTGGTGGAGGTAACAACTGCAGCCCCAGAGAACTGGAACCAATCATCCACGTAGGAGGAACTATCTGTGAAGAGCTCAAGGTCAGGGGCCGGGAGAGAAACGTCTGTTAAGTCCGGCCGGGCCATGGCCACTGTTGAAGTAACCTGAACACAATCATGTGGCCCCTCAGCTGGATCCATTGGGTCTAACGACCTGGCGGGATTTAAAGCTTCGCAGCGCTCCACAGCGACAGTGGGGTTACCAATCAAGGTGAGCTTGTAACAAGTCATACAGGCAGCGGACAATGCCTGTGTGGCCCTTGAACGACGAGGCGTGTATGACAACCCGATGCCCCAGAAGCAAGTCCCGGGCACAATCAAGGATATTACAGGCGGCTGCAATGCAACAAATACAGGGAACCTGGGCTTGAATAACAGGATCCAATTGTAGGGAATAGTATGCCACCGGACCAAGGGATGGGCCGAGGTACTGGCAGAGGACCCCTCGCGCCATCCCAACTTGCTCAGGGACAAACAGGTGGAAAGGTTTTGAATGATCAGGGCGGGCAGTTACTAATGAACGTAAAAGCTTGCCGGGTCTCGGTATCTCACAGGAGGAGCTCTGGGGTCCCGGCTGTCAGAAGGACATATGAGGGTTTGGGGAGAAGGTCGAATTCAGGGATCAAGGAGCAACAGAAACGTACAGCTCCCCCCAGAACAATGGAATACCCTACCCGCCTCAAAGACAGAATTGCTGAACCTACCTTATCAGAAAGCATACCTACACACATGACAATTTCCAAACCTCTCTTCCCAAACAGCATTTTGTACAACTACAAAGTACTGCAGGTTAAGATAACCATCTTTGCCTTTCAAGAATTATCCAGCTTTGCATTTCAAGAATTTTTCTACCACCACATGAACTTTGTTTAGATTAAACTAAATGCTCTGTGGTAAGACTATACATTTCAAACTTACAGTAATGCTTAATGCAAATGCAGTTTCTCCTCGCGAATATTCCACTACAGACAGTACCCAACCTCTTCCCTGAATAAACAGGCTTGTCAAAGCTCAGGAAGTGAACATTTTGCTATGCAAACAACTTGAAGAAACTGCACCTTTAAAAAGCTATACAATTTCAATCAACTCCTCTACTTCCAAGGTTGTAAAGTTTGGAACATTTACATTAAATTAGTTTGGTTCAAAGAGGAAGGTCAAATGATAAAATTCTGCATTTCCAATTTCACCCCATTGTTTTCCTAGATTGGTTTATCAGACCTATGTACATTTAAAAATCCCATATACTTTTCTTATTCCCATTGTTTAGGATAAAGTTCCATTTGGCACCTGAATTGAATTTACAAAAAACCAAAACCAAACTTCCAACATTACAGTTATAGTTACAAGTATATTAACAGTGGGGGAAAAAACATTAGACAAAACCAAGGCTCTATGCCATCAACTACTATCGGAATCCCTATTACAAAATATACACATTGAATTCTGCTAGCTTTGTTATTAAAGAACAATTCTGTGCTTAAATTTACAAGATTTGACTGTCTCAATTCAAAAGGCAAGGATCATGTACAAATTTTGGTTCTAAAATCTTTGTGAATATTTCAAATTTTACACAGTTTTCCTCTAAGTTATTAAGAAGAAAAATTAAGTCACTTTCCTTTGAGCATATTTACCCACTAAGTTAGGGGAAAGGGAAACGAGGAATAGCTACCTTATAAGGGGTTGCCTGGTGCCTAAACCCATTGAAAAACAACTTTTACTCATAGGTCAAATACCTGTTTTCTAATCTTGTTAATATTTCATCTCCCGAGAAAGATGAACTCTTCTAAAAAAGGGAAGTTTTTCCACTTTCCTGGACAGAGTAGACTAGTTAATAGAAATAGATATGTTTTTTCCAATTCTTCCTGAGAACCATAAAGAGTAATTCTTGAGCTGAAAGGGACTTTTATCATCAAACCCCTGTAAAGCTGGTGATTTGTTTTGCCCTTTTTTTTCCAACGCTTTTTAATGACAATTTTGAATTAATAGCCCTATCAACATTGGATCTTTTAAACAAAAGAAACTTTGGGTGCAGTGGGAAGGTGGAATGCCAGATGAGTTCCCTTTAGACCCATCTTAATCTCACCACGAAATTCAGAGGCTGTGATTGCACAGTAAAGGAAAGGAAAGACAAAGGATAAGAGGTCCATGCCCCCAGGAGCTGGCCAGCCAGTCCCACCATTCCCACGTTCAGAGGCTGAGACTTCACAGCAAGGAAAAGGAAAGGAAAGACAAAAGAGAAGAAGTCCATGCCCCAGGGAGTTGAGCAGCCAGTCCCATCATTCCCAGGTTCAGAGGCTGAGACTACACAGCAAGGAAAAGGAAAGACAAAAGAGAAGAGGTCCATGCCCCCAGGAGTTGAGCTGCCAGTCCCACCATTCCCAGGACAAGGCTGGGGCGGCTGAAGCCACCCGACTCGTTCTGGTCATTAATAGAACGGATAACCGGGTCCATCCCGAGGACCGAGACAAGGCCACGCCACAACACGCTCCATGTGTAAAATTCAGGCCCGAGGGGCCAAGAGACAGGAGACCCCGGAGAACAGCGGCGGCCGCGAGGAAAGTTATGAAGAGGGGAGAAAGGTGAGAAGCGATTCTAGGGCCGAGGGGTCAAAAGTACCCCCCTCTACCCAAAAGTAAAGACCCTTTTCATCAGTTAAACGTTCCCAGTCTGGGCAGCACCAAAGTAGTTTCTCCTTGGTCACTGTCTTTTTTTTTTTCTTTTGGGGAAGGCAACCCATCTTCCATGATTCCAAAACACGGTAACGCAGCGATCCGGCTCGGGGTGACTACTCCCCATTTCGTCCAGACAGCCCTACCGATGAGGACTCTTGGACAGTCCCACTGGACAGCCGCTCTGGGGCTCTCAGTATTCAATGTCAGTCAGGGTCCATGACCCTCCTCGACTCCACCTGCGCAGGAGTTTTCCCAATGTCCGCCCGGTCCTCTACCCCTCGACGTTACTGAACGTCCACCCGGGTCCTTAAACCTCGATGTTCACCAAAATTTAAATTTAGGAGCCTCCCCACCGAAGGACTGCCAGGACTTCCCTAAAAGCGGGGTTTGGGCTTATCAGTTACCGCAGTTTTTCCCTAGTAGGCGTTCGTCAGAGCGGGGATAACTCACCCCAATCCCCGGCCGCCCTGCTAGCCTTATTGGTACGGTGAAACCCCCCGCTGGCACAGGGCAACCAGTCGGGGCTAGGCACACACAGTAACAGTAACCAATCAGTAAGCACTTTCATAATAATAAGAATAATGTTGGTATTTGTTAAGCGCTTACTATGTACAGAGCACTGTTCTAAGCGCTGGGGTAGACACAGGGAAACGAGGTTGTCCCACATGGGGCTCACATTCTTAATTCCCATTTTACCGATGAGGTAACTGAGGCCCAGAGAAGTGAAGTGACTTGCCCATAGTCACACAGCTGACAAGTGGCAGAGCTGGGATTCGAACTCATGACCTCTGACTCCAAAGCCCGTGCTCTTTCCACTGACCCACTCTGCTTCATGATCCCGTGACAGCCAACCAGCCCGCTTGAGAGTGGAAGTTTGAAGTGGCACATGGTGGAGGAGTTTCACGTGGCGTGGCCATTTTACAGTCCACATGGCACAGGCAATGGCCCAGGCATTTTACAGTTCACGTGGCGCAGGTCCCTTGACATGGGCTTGAGGCTGGCCTCACCATCGCCATCTTAAGGCGATCCGCAACACCAGTGACGGGCTTACAGTCTAATCAGGGGAGACAGACAGACAAAAACAATAACAAAAAATAGAATCAAGGGGATGTACATCTCATTAAAATAGCAATAAATAGAATCAAGGGGATGTACTTCTCATTAACAAAATAAATAGGGTAATAAAAATATATACAAAAGAGCAATCGAGCCTAGTGCTGGGGGGAGGGGAGAGGAAAGGAGGGGGCAGGAGCCAAGGGAAAGGCGGGAAAAAGGGGGCTTAGCTCAGGGGAGGTGAAGGGAGGGTAGAGAGGCAGCAGAGGGAAAAGGGGAAGCTCAGTCTGGGAAGGCCTCTTGGAGGAGGTGAGATCTCAGTTGGGCTTTGAAGAGGGGAAGAGAATTAGTTTGGCAGAGGTGAGGAGGGAGGGCGTTCCAGGACAGCGGGAGGATGTGGCCCGGGGGTCAACAGCGGGATAGGCGAGAACAGGCGACGATGAGGAGGTGGGCGGCAGAGGAGCGGAGCGTGCGGAGTGAGCAGTAGAAAGAGAGAAGGGAGGAGAGGTAGGAGGAGACAAGGTGATGGAGAGCCTCGTAGCCTAGAGTGAGAAGTTTTGTTTCGTGCGGAGGTTGATAGGCAACCACTGGAGGTTTTTAAGAAGGGGAGTGACATGCCCAGAGCGTTTCTGCAGGAAGACGAGCCGGGCAGCGGAATGAAGAATAGACTGGAGCGGGGAGAGGCAATAGGAAGGGAGATCAGAGAGAAGGCTGACACGATAATCCAGCCGGGATATTATGAGAGCCTGTACCGATAAGATAGCCGTTTGGGTGGAGAGGAAAGGGCAGATCTTGGCAATATTATTAAAGGTGAGACCGGCAGGTCTTGGTGACAGATTGGATGTGTGGGGTGAATGAGAGAGCCACCCCTGACCCTCCCCTCTCCATCACTGACTCTGTCCTCAGTGACCCAGCACAGGCCATCTGACACCCCTGACTCTCCCCTTTCCATCCCAAACTCTCCCCCAGGTGACCCAGACCAGACCACCCGGGGCTTCTACATCTCCTTTCCTTCCCTGACTCCTCCTTGAGAGGCCCGACACAGATTCCCCGCAAACACCCGACTCCCCCCTTTCCGACTCCGACTCGACCGGCCCAGCACGGACCATCCGACACTTCTGAATCACTCCTGGACCGACCCATCCTCTTCTCCGACTCCCTTCTGCATCGCCCTGACTTGCTCCCTTTATTCATCGTCCCTCAGCACTTAGGTTTATCTGTAATTGATGTATTTATATTAATGTCTGTCTCCCCTTCTAGGCTGTAAGGCTGCCGTGGGCAGGGAATGTGTCTGATAATGATTATATTATACTCTTCCAATTGCTCAGTACAGTGCTCCACGCACAGTAAGTGTTCAATAAATCTTCAGTGGTTGCCTATCATCTCCATATCAAACTATAACGCCTCACTATTGACTTTAAAACTTTCCAACACCTTGACCCCTCCTACCTCACCTCCCTTCTCTCCTTCTACAACCTAGGCCGCACACTTCACTCCTCTAGTCCTAACCAGGCAGGTGACGGAGTGCCTTAAAGCCAACAGTGAGGAGTTTTTATTTAATACCAAAGAGGACAGGCAACCACTGGAGATTTTTGAGGAGGGGGGTGACATGTCCTGATTGTTTCTATAGAAAGATGACCCGAGCAGCGGAATGAAGTGTGGACTGGAGTGGGGAAAGGCAGGAGGTTGGGAGGTCAACAAGGAATCTGATGCAGTTATCTAGGCAGGATAGGATGAGTGATTGTATTAACATGGTAGCAGTTTGGATGGGGAGAAAAGGGCAGTTTTTAGCGATGTTGTGAAGGTGGGATCGACAGGACTTGGTGAAGGATTTAGTATGTGGATTGAATTAGAGAGTAGAGTCAAGGAGAATACCAAAGTGACAAGTTTGTGAGACAGGAAGGATAGTGGCGCCATCGACAGTGACAGTGACAGGAAAGTCCGGGAGGGGACAGGGTTTGGGTGGGAAGATAAGGAGCTCTGTTTTGGATATTTTAAGTTTGCGGTGACGGGAGGACATCCAAATAGAGATGTCTTGAAGGCAGGAGGAGATGTGAGCCTGGAGAGAGGAAGAGAGATTAGGGGAGGAAAAGTAGATTTGGGAGGAAAAGTAGATTCAATTACCGTCTCTGCAAAGAGACGGTAATTTAAGCTATTGGAGCGAATGAGCTCTTCAAGGGAATGAGTGTAGATGGAGAGTAGAAGGGGATGGAGAACTGAACCTCGAGGGAACCCCACAATTACGGGATGGGAGGCAGAGGAGGAGCCCACCGAAGAGATTGAGAATGAACGGCCAGAGAGAGATAAGAGAAGTACAGGAGGTACCTGGAGGTATCAGGAGATAGATAGATAGATGATAGATAGATAGATAGATAGATAGATAGATAGATAGATAGATAGATAGATAGATACATGATATAGGAGGTATCGGGAGAGGTACAGAATCAAAGTAAAGCCAAGGTTAGATAACATATCCGGGAGAAGGAAGTGGTCCACAGGGTCAAAGGCAGCTGAGAAGCCGAGGAGGATAAGGATGGAGGAGGAGCCTTTGGATTTGGCAAGAAGGAGATCACTGGTGACTTTTGAAAGGGCGGTTTCAGTGGAGTGAAGGGGACAAAAGCCAGATTGGAGGGGATCCAAGGAGAGAACTGGAGGAGAGGCATTTGAGACAGTGGCTGTAGATGACTCCCGCAGGAAGTTTGGAAGGGAATGGCAGTAGGTGAGTACTGGAAGGATCTGTGAGATCAAGGGACTGTCCCATGTGGTACTCACAGCCTTCATCCCCATTTTACAGATGGGGGGAACTGGGGCATAGAGATGCCAAATGAGTTGCCTGAGATCAAAGAGCAAGCACACAGTAGAGTGAAATTAAAAATCAGGTCCTTCTGACTCCCAGGCCACAGGTCCTTGTGACTAACGTGCTCAAACTGTGCTTGACCCAGAGGCGCTTAACAAACACCATAAAACAAAACAAAACAAAGAGAGATAAAAGGGGGAGATAATTCAGTCCCTTTGAAAGCTGGCACCAAGAACTGTTACTGTTATTCTTATTATTATTATCTGTACCGAGTCCGCTGGGGGAGAGAGTCAGGAATGGGGAGAATCAGGAGTCGGATGGCCCATACCTCTCAGTAAGAATGCCGCTGTCAGAGTCAGAGCCCCAGCCCGGCCGGGTGACCCGACGCCCCTACTTCCCCAGTGGGCACCGGTAGAGGCCGTGGTCATCAGAGGCCGGGACCCTTTTGCCTTTCCCGCCGAGTATTCTCAACTTACCCTCTGGAAGTCGGGCGCGAGGACTGCTGCTCGGTCCATCGCAATGAGGCTGAAAACTACAGGAGGGCAGAGACCGGGTGGTGCGACCCGATGAGCTTTCATCTGCCACAGTGCTTAGTACCGTGCTAGGCCTCGTGGTTAGAGCATGGGCCTGGAAGTCAGAAGGACCTGAGTTCATTCATTCATTCAATAGTATTAATTGAGTGCTTACTATGTGCAGAGCACTGTACTAAGCGCTTGGAATGTACAAATCGGTAACAGATAGAGACAGTCCCTGCCCACTGACGGGCTTACAGTCTAACTGGGGGAGACAGACAGACAGACAAGAACAATAGCAATAAATAGAATCAAGGGGATGCACATCTCATTAAAACAATAGCAAATAAATAGAATCAAGGTGATGTACATCTCATTAACAAGATAAATAGGGTAATGAAAATATATACAGTTGAGTGGATGAGTACAGTGCGGAGGGGAAGGGAGAGGGGGAGGAGCAGAGGGAAAGAGGGGAGAAGAGGGCTTAGCTGAGGAGAGGTGAAGGGGGGGTAGACGGAGCAGAGGGAAAAGGGAGCTCAGTCTGGGAAGGCCTCTTGGAGGAGGTGAGCTTTAAGTAGGGTTTTGAAGAGGGGAAGAGAATCAGTTTGGCGGAGGTGAGAAGGGAGGGCATTCCAGGACCGCAGGAGGACGTGGCCCAGGGGTCCACGGCGGGATAGGCGAGAACGGGGGACGGTGAGGAGGTGGGCGGCAGAGGAGCGGAGCGTGCGGGGTGGGCAATGGAAAGAGATAAGGGAGGAGAGGTAGGAGGGGGCAAGGTAATGGAGAGCCTTGAAGCCTAGAGTGAGAATAATAACGTTAAGCACTTACTGTGTGCAGAGCACTGTTCTAAGCGCTGGGGTAGATAGAGGGTAATCGGGTAACCACATGAGGCTTACAGTCTTTATCCCCATTCTACAGATGAGGGAACTGAGGCCCAGAGAAGTGAAGTGACTTGCCCACAGTCACACAGCTGACAAGTGGCAGAGCCAGGAATCAAACCCATGACCTCTGGCTCCCAAGCCCATGCTCTTTCCACTGAGCCACATAACCAGATCTGGCACTTGTCTGCTTGTTGTCACTGGGTGAGCCACTTTATTTCTATGGGTCTCAGTTTCCTCATCTGTAAAATGGGGATCAAACTGAAACTCCTTACATCGACTTTAACGCTCTCAATTGACTTGCCCTCTCTTTCCTCGCCTCACCGATTTGCTACTACCACCCAGTCTGCACACTTTGCTCCTCTCCCAATACCTCGCTCACTGCCTCAATCTCGTCTATCTCACTGCCGATCCCCTTCCCCACAAGTTCCCTTCGGCCTGGAATTCCTTCTCCCTCCATCTACACGGGACCGCTACTCTCCCCACCTTCCACGGTCACGTCTCCTCCAAGAGCCCTTCCCCAGTTAAGCCCTCTTTTCCCCAGCTTGCTCTCCCTTCTGTTTCATCTCTGCACTTGGACCTGTGTCCTTTGATGAGTCTAGGAAGAATGTGCTCCCAAGATCCTACCTGGGGTGAAAAAGGATCAATGGCTAGTGGCGGGGGAGGGGAAATTGGGCTGGAATTTGGTTGAGGAAAGGGAGACGGGGGAGAATCAGGGAAGGGAATAGGGCCGGTGTCTGGTGTGGTCCAGGATTATGATCCCATTACTATTAGGAATAATTATGATTATTATTAGGGTTTTTGTTAAGCGCTTACTATGTGCCAGGCACCGTATTAAGCACTGGGTTGGATACAAGCCAAGGGGGTTGGACACAGTCCCTGTCCCGCATAGGCCTCACGGTCTTAATTCCCATTTTACAGATGAGGGAACAAAGGCACAGAGAGGTCAAGTGATTTGCCCAAGTCCACACTGCAGACAATTGGTAGAGCTGAGATTAGAACTCATAACCTTCTGACTCCCAGGCTCGTGCTCTATCCACCCCATCCAGCCAAACTCTCATCTCTTCAGGATAGGGTAAGTGCTTGGATCTGTGGGGCAGCAGTTTGGTTGGAGAGGAAAGGGGAGATTTGAGAAACGTGAACACAAAACCTCCAGGATTTGGTGACGGGTTAAATATGCAGGGTGAATGAAGGATGGGCCGAGGATAATGCCAAGGTTACAGGCGTGTGGGACAGGGAGGATGGTGGCATTGTCTACAATGATGGGAAATAATGTGGAAGAGGAGTGTTTGGGTGGAAATAAGGAACATTTGGGTGGGAATACGAGGAGGTCTATTTTGGGCCTGTTAAGTTTGAGGTGGCTGCGGGACATGCGAGTAGAGACGTCATTCATTCGATCATTCAACTGTATTTATTGAGCCCTGATTGTGTGCAAAGCACTGTACTAAGTGCTTGGGAAAGTGCAATATAAGAACCTACAGACACATTCCTTGCTCACGGCCTAGAGGACAAGCTCATGGGAAAGCAGGAGGAAACGTGAAGCAACATGGCTTAGTGGATAGAGCCCAGGCCTGGGAGTCAGAAGGGCAAGAGTCATAATCCCAGCTCTGCCACTCATCTGCTGTGTGACCTTGGGCAAGTCACATCACTTCTCTGGGACTCAGTGACCTCATCTGTAAAATGGGGATTAAGATTAGGAGCCCCAGTAGGAGAGGGAATCTGCCCATCCTGATTAGCATGTTTCTACCCCAAGGCTTACTATGGTGCCTAGCACATAGTAAGCACTTAAAAAATACCGTTAAGAAAAAAAGAGAGAGAGGTCCAGGCTGGAGAGGTAGATTTGGGAATCATTCACGTAGAGATGGCGGTTAGAGCCTGGCTTAGTGGATCGACCACCAGCCCGGGAGTCTGAAGGACCTGGGTTCTAATCCGGGCCCCGCCACACGTCTGTTGCTAGAGTATTCATGAGAATAATCACCATAATGGTATCTGGGAAGCACTTACAATGTGCCAGGCGCTGTACTAAGCGCTTGGGTGGATACAGGAAAATCCAGTTGCCCACAGTCCACGTCCCACATGAGACTCACATTCTTCATCCTCATTTTAAAGATTAGGTCACAGAGGCACAGAGAAGTGAAATGGCTTGCCCAAGGCCACACAGCCCACAGGTGATAGAGCCGGGATGAAAACGCATGACTTGACTCCCAGGCCTGTGCTCTAGCCTCTACACCATGTCACTTAACATCTGTACCTCACTAATCTCATCTGTAAAATGGGGATGAAGAGTATGAGACCCCCGACCCCGAGACAGGGACTTGAATCAGCCCCAGCACTTAGAATTGTGCTTGGCACATATAAGGAGCTTAACCAGTGCCATAATTATTATTAAGGCTCCCCTCAGTTCTCACCTGGGAATTCTGTGCCAGGGCTTGTTACGGTGTGCTCTCTGCACATGGGAGACGGAGACGCTTAGTAGTCCTCCTCCTCCTCCCCCAACCCTACCCCTCCTCTTCTTCCTTCTTCTCCCCCTTCTCCTCCTCCCAGTCTCTCTGCATCTCTTTCTCCTTCTCTTTCTGGAAGGACCAAGGGAGCGTAGATGGCACCACTCTATCAAGGTGCTAACACTCTCTATCATCAACCCCTGCCCGGGTTCACAGGTTCAAAGTCCCAGGGCCAAGGGTCACACGCCATCTTCAACGGGAGGCGATGTCTTCATAATTTTTGCCTTGTTTCCTCAACTCTCTCACCCACTATGCTAAATTGTATGAGGGTAAATGAGAGAAACCATCTTATACTTCTCTTGTAATAACAATTGTCATTATTAATAACGGGTATTTTTTAAGTGCTTAGTCTGTGCCAAGAACTGAGAAGCAGCATGGCCTCGTGGAAAAAGCATAGGCCTTTGAGGCAGACGGACCTGGGTTCTAATTCCAGCTTTGCCACCTGTCTGCTGGGTGACGCTGGACGACTCACTTCACTTCTCTTTACTTAACTTCGTTTGGAAGATGGAGATGAAGATCGTGAGCCCCATGTGGGACGGGGATTGGGTGGGACAGGGATTGGGTCCAATCTGATTAGCTCGTATCAACCCCGGTGCTTAGAAGAGTGCTTGATACACAATGAGTGCTTAACAAATGTCATCTCTCCCACCCACTAAGATCACTTTTTGAAGGGTAAATGGGGGAAACAATCCTCTACTTCTCTGGTAGGAATTATCATAATAATAATACTTGTAATAATTAAGAATTGTGGTGTTTGCTAAGCGCATACTCTGCACCAAGTACTGAGAAGCAACGTGACCTAGTGGAAAGAGCACGGGCCCAGGAATCCCAAGGACGTGGATTCTAATTCCGGTTCTGCCACTTGTCTGCTGTGTGACCTGGGGTAAGCCACTTCACTTCTCCAGGCCTCAGTTCCTTCATCTGGAAAAAGGGGATTAAAACCGTGAGCCCCACGTAGGTCAGGGACTGTGTCCAACCCACTTAGTTGATATCTAGCCCAGCACTTGGAACACTGACTGGGCTATAAGTGCTTTACAAAGACCATTAAAAAAAATTTAAAAAGTCATTTCTTTTCCAGGATGCTATCTGCTCATAATAGCGGAAACAGGAAACAGAAAGTCCTCTCTCTGGACTTTCCTTTCACTGTGGATGGCACCACTGTCCTTCCCGTCTCCCAGGTCCATAAGGTTGGTGTTAACCTTGACTCCGCTTTCTCGTTCAACCCACGTATTCAATCCGTCACCAAATCATGTCGGTCCTACCTTCACAACATCGCTAAAATCTGCCCTTCCCTCTCCATCCAAACTGCTACCATGTTAATACAATCACTAATCCTAACCAGCCTAGATTACTGCATCAGCCTCCTTGCTGACCTCCCAACCTCCTGCCTCTCCCCACTCCATTCCACACTTCGCTCTGCTGCCTGGATCATCTTTCTACAGAAACCATCAGGACATGTCAACCCCCTCCTCAAATAGCTCTAATGATTGCCTATCCATCTCCATATCAAGCAAAAACTCCTCACCAATGGTGTTGAAGCACTCCATCACCTTGCCCCTTCCTACTTCATTCATTCAATAGTATTTATTGAGCGCTTACTATGTGCAGAGCACTGTACTAAGCGCTTGGGATGAACAAGTTGGCAACAGATAAAGACAGTCCCTGCCATTTGACGGGCTTACAGTCTAATCGGGAGAGACGGACAGACAAGAACAATGGCAATAAATAGAGTCAAGGGGAAGAACATCTCGTAAAAACAATGGCAACTAAATAGAATCGAGGCGATGTACAATTCATTAACAAAATAAATAGGGTAACGAAAATATATACAGTTGAGCGTGCTGTGGGGCTGGGAAGGGAGAGGTGGAGGAGCAGAGGGGAAAAGGGGAAAATGAGGGTTTAGCTGCGGAGAGGTAAAGGGGGGGATGGCAGAGGGAGTAGAGGGAGAAGAGGAGCTCAGTCTGGGAACGCCTCTTGGAGGAGGTGAGTTTTAAGTAGGGTTTTGAAGAGGGAAAGAGAAACAGTTTGGCAGAGGTGAGGAGGGAGGGCGTTCCAGGACCGCGGGAGGACGTGACCCGGGGGTCGACGGCGGGATAGGCGAGACCGAGGGACGGTGAGGAGGTGGGCGGCAGAGGAGTGGAGCGTGCAGGGTGGGTGGTAGAAAGAGAGAAGGGAGGAGAGGTAGGAAGGGGCAAGGTGATGGAGAGCCTCGAAGCCTAGAGTGAGGAGTTTTTGTTTGGAGCGGAGGTTGATAGGCAACCACTGGAGTTGTTTAAGAAGGGGAGTGACATGCCCAGATCGTTTCTGCAGGAAGATGAGCCGGGCAGCGGAGTGAAGAATAGACCGGAGCGGGGCGAGAGAGGAGGAAGGGAGGTCAGAGAGAAGGCTGACACAGTAGTCTAGCCGGAATATAATGAGAGCCCGTAGCAGTAAGGTAGCCGTTTGGGTGGAGAGGAAAGGGTGGATTATGGCGATATTGTAGAGGTGAAACCGGCAGGTCTTGGTAACGGATAGGATGTGTGGGGTGAACGAGAGAGACGAGTCAAGGATGACACCGAGATCGCGGGCCCGAGAGACGGGAAGGATGGTCATGCCATCCACGGTGATAGAGAAGTCTGGGAGAGGACCGGGTTTGGGAGGGAAGATGAGGAGCTCAGTCTTGCTCATGTTGAGTTTTAGGTGGCGGGCCGACATCCAGGTGGAGACGTCCTGGAGGCAGGAGGAGATGCGAGCCTGAAGGGAGGGGGAAAGGACAGGGGCGGAGATGTAGATCTGCGTGTCATCTGCGTAGAGATGGTAGTCAAAGCTGTGAGAGCGAATGAGTTCACCGAGGGAGTGAGTGTAAATGGAGAACAGAAGAGGGCCAAGAACTGACCCTTGAGGAACTCCAACAGTTAAAGGATGGGAGGGGGAGGAGGCTCCAGCGAAGGAGACCGAGAATGACCGGCCAGAGAGGTAAGAGGAGAACCAGGAGAGGACGGAGTCCGTGAAGCCAAGGTGAGATAAGGTATGGAGGAGGAGGGGATGTACTTCAGTACTTCAGCCTACTTCTCTCTTACAACCCAGGCTGAACAGTTAACTCCTTTGGGGCTAATCTTCTCACTGTGCCTCCATCTCGCCTGCCTCACCAATGACCCCTGGCCCCTGTCCTACACCTCTGGCCTGGAATGCCCTCCCTCCTCAAAACCACCAGAAAATTACTCTCCATACCCCCCAACCCCTTCAAAGCCTTATTGAAGGCACATCTCCTCCAAGAGGCCTTCCTAGACTATGCCCCACACTTCCTCATCTACCATTCCCTTCTGTTGCCCTGACTTGCTCCCGGTACTCTTCCCCTCTCCCCCAGCCTCACAGCACTTACAGATATTTTTATAATTTTATTTCTATTGATGTCTGTTCATTTTTTATGGATGTCTATCTCCCCGGTCCCCACCCTGCCCCGCCCCCACCAGACTGTGAGCTCGTTGTGGGCAGGGATTGTCATTCTTTATTGTTGTACTGTGCTTTCCCAAAGATTTAGTACAGCGCTCTGCACAAAGTAAGCCTTTGATAAATACAACTGACAATGAATGTATCAAAGTCAAGGTCCTGACCCACTAACGAGAGGCTGGGTGGGTTAACGAGAGGCCGGGTGGGTTTCGAGCACCCTCTTGGGCCGGACCATATCTGGCTCGACTGCCCAAATTGGCAGTCCCTAGGACCCATTGCTTCCCTTCCCCATTGCTACACGGGCCGACTCCTCCCCAAATCCCTTCTCTGCTGTGTCTGCCGCAACTGCCAGGGGCCGGGAAAGAGTTTCTTCCTTCCTTAGGGTAACAGGAATCTCACTGCTGAGCCCAGGGGAGGGGGCTTCTGAAGCACAGTTCTTGAGGCAGATGTGAGCTCATAGTGCAAAAGGAAGGTGATCCAAAAAAAAAAAAAAATCTGTTCCTGAGACATCAAGGAGAGTCTCTGGTGTTCAAAACTCCTCTCGGTATCTCCAACCACTTCAAAGCCTTATTGAAGGCCCATCTCCTCCAAAAGTCCTTCCCTGAATAAGCCCTCTTTTCTTCTTCTCCCGCTCCCTTCTGCCTCACTCTGACTTGCTTGCTCCCTTTGTTCTTCCTCTCTGCCAGTCCCACAGCACTTATGGGCACATCTGCAATTTTATTTCTTTACATTAATGTCTGTCTCCCCCACTCTAGTCTGTAAGCTCACTGTAAGTAGGAAATGTGGTCTCCCTTCTTTTTTTATTGTATTTGTTAAGCACTTTATTATGTGCCAGGGACTCTACTAAACAATGGGATAGAAAACAAGATAATCAAGTTGGACACAGTCCCTGTCCCACACGGGACTGAGAGTCTTCTTCCCCACTGTACAGATGAAGTAACTGAGGCACAGGGAACTTAGATTATTAGCCCAAGGTCATAGAGCAGACAAGTCAGGGACTGTGGCCCACCTGATTATTCCCTCTTTTCCCGGGTGCTCAGGACTGTGCTTGGCTCATAATAACCATTTCAATAGCACACTGATCTATTAAGATTCAATGTAGGAAAGGTCACCACATTGTCATAGGGGAGACACAAAGGATTCAACAAGTAAAGGAGCAGAAGTGAGGAGTGTGAGATGGCCGGTGAAAAAGTGAGCAGTCCAATTACACTATCATAGCCCACCAATCTATATACCAGTATATACCTACGTGCAGGAGTTAGGGTGACATACTTAAATGCTAATAGAGCTATTCGGAATGCTTCAACTTGGGGTGTTGGGAATTAATCAAAAAAGGCTTCCTGGAGGAAGTGGAGGAGGAAGGGTTTCAGCAGGCTTTGAGGATGGGAGGAGATGTGGTAAGGATAATAATAACAATCATAGTGATATCTGTTATAGTGCTTACTGTGTGTGAAGCAATGTAATAACAATTATGGCATTTGTTAAGTGCTTACTATGTGCCAGACACTGTACTAAGCGCTGCTGGGGTAAATATAAGTCCCACATGAAGGACACAAGATAAGTCCCCATTTTACAGTTGAAGAAACTGAGACCCAGAGGAGTGATTTGCCCATGGTCACATAGCAGGACCGTGAAGGAGCAGGGGTTAGAAAGAACTGTGGTATTAGTTATATGTTTATTTCTATGCATGTCTGTCTCCCTCTCTAGGCCGTGAGCTTGCTGTGGGCAGGGAATGTGTCTGTTGATCAATTGTCCTCTCCCAAGCAATTAGTACACGGCTCTGCACACAGTAAATGCTCAATAAACATGATCTAATAAGTGAATTAGAACACGCATCTTCTGACTCCCAGGCCAGGGCACTTTCCTCTGGGCAACTCTGCTTCCCGATCCTCTTTAGATATGAAGTCACAATAGAAGGCAATGGGGAGCAGTTTGGACTATTGGAAGAAGAACGCACCTAGGAGCCAGAGGACCTGGGTTCTAATCCCAGATCTGTCACTTGCCTACTGTGTGACCTCAGCCAATTCACTTAACTTCTCTGGGCCTCATTTTCCTCATCTGCAAAATAGGGATTCAGTCCCTGTTCTCCTTCCCCCTTAGACTGGGAGCCCCATATGGGACAGGGACTGGGTCCAAATTGATGATCTTGAATCTATCCCAGGGCTTACCACAGTACTGGGCAAAGAGAAAAGTCATTATCATGGAGGTAAAACAGTGGTGAGCATTTGTAAGCTCCTCGTGGGCAGGGAATGTGAATTCCCAAATGCTTAGTACAATGCTCTGCACACAGTAATCCCCATTTCACAGAAGAGGTAACTGAAGCACAGTTACCAGTGAAGTGTCCTGTTTAAAAAAAACCCAAAAAGAAAAAAACAGGTGGCAAGAGAAATGAGAACAGCACCTACGCTGATCAATCTCCCACACAGTGGCCAAATCAGACTTCCCGGAAAATAATAACTGTTAGAGTTGAGAGACACAATCTCTGCCCCTAGTGAGTTTACAGTTTTTCTCCTCCCCTGCTCTCTTCCCCCTCCCACTTTCCCCCATCCTTTTCCCTTCTCCCCAACTCTGCCTCCCTATACCCTCCCTCTCCCCGTCTTCTCTCAGCAAGGAAAAAGCTAAGGAGCAGACATTTAAAGATGACACCTTAAGGCCAGAGAATGCATCAGTCAATCCATCAGTGGTATTTATTCAGTGCACATTAGGTGCAAAGCACTGTACTAAGTGGTTGGGAGAGTACAAGACAATGGAGTTACTACCGTGCTCCATACCTAGTAAATGCTTAGCAAACCCAAGGAGACTACTGAGAGGAAATGCTGGTGGGTTTTTTGGGCTCATTCTAAGCAGTGAGGGTCCACCGTGACTCTTGTTTTTCAGTTTCAGCATAAACAGGCTGGATGCGCCATTGCTTCCTTCAAACGGCTGGACCCTTATGATGTACTTGTGACATTATCCACTGGGGAAAATAAAGAACCGCACATGACTTCTGGGATAAAGTTGATGCTGTTGTCTCAACCTTAAGTGGTTTTCTTTCAGAAAGCTGAAAGATGGGGTTGGGAGCTAAAGCAAAAGAATGTTTCCAAGGTCTACGAGCCTTAATTTGGGGGCGGTGCACGTGTGCTCATGACTCAAGTCAGATGAGTTGAAAGAGAGACAGAAAAGCTGGTAAAGCAGAATGAATGGTTTCTGGTCACAGACATGGAGACTGAGAAGACGGGTCAGGGAGACCCCCTCAACTTGTTTTTCTATGGTATTTGTTAAGCACTTACTATGTGCCGAGTACTGTACTAAGCACTGGGGGAGATTAAACCTAATCGGGTTAGATATAGGCCCTGTCCCATATGGGGCTCACAGTCTTAATCCTCATTTCACAGAAGAGGTAACTGAGGCACAGAAGAGTGAAGTGACTTACCCAAGACCATTAAACAGACAAGTGGCAGAGCTGGGATTAGAACCCTGGTCCTCTTGACTTCCATGGCTGGGCTCTTTCCAATAAGCCATACTGCTTGTCTGCAACTTTTGTCTACCTCAGAGCTCAGAAGAGTGCTTAGCACACAGCAAGTGCTTAAATGTTATAAAAAGTTAGTACAGTGCTCTGCACAGAGTAAGGACTCAATAAAGAGCACTAATCAATTGATTGAGTAATCTGGTATTCCGGCTGGGATCTGTTCTCACTGAACGCACTACTAGAAGGCAATTAATAGATAAATGGCTTGGCCTAGTACAAAGAGCCAAGACCTAACAAATACAATTAAAACAGTTAAAATTTAAAATTTTTTTAAAAAGTGGCTAGAGAAATGAGAACAGCACCTACTCTGATCAATCTCCCACAGAACAGCCCAATCTGACTTCTTGGATAGTAATAATAATAACTGTGGTATTTATTAAGCACTTAGTATGTGCAAGGCACTGCACTAACCATTGGGGTAAATACAAGATAATCGGGTTGGACACAGTCCCTGTCCCCAAAGTGAGCTCACAGTCTTAACCCCCATTTTACAAATGAGGAAACTGAGGCACAGAGATCAATGGAGAAGGGAGAGTCGGAAGTGTTGGATGGTCCATGCTGGGTCACTGGGGGAGAGTCAGGGACGGGGAAGGAAGACACAGGGAGGTTGGATGGTCACACAGCAGACAAGTGGTGGAGCCGGGCTGAGGACCCAGGTTCTCTGACTCCCAGGCCCCTGCTTTTTCCACTAGGCCATGTGGGTTCTCAGTAACTCCGAATGGTGTGGGGTTACTGGTCAAGGTTTTGTCCAGACAGAAGACCAACCACCAGGCCCCCCACCCGCACCAACAGGGCATAGCCCCTGGCTGAACAGAGTCAGTCAGTCCTATTCTTTGAGCTCTTACTATGTGCAAAGCTCTCTACCCTTGGGAGACTACAATATAACAATATAACTGACACGTCCCCTGACCACAGTGAGCTTACAGGCTATGGGAAGCAGTGTGGCTCAGTGGAAAGAGCACGGGCTTGGGAATCAGAGGTCCTGGGTTTGAATCCCCGCTTTGCCACTTGTCAGCTGTGTAACTGTGGGCAAGTCACTTAACTTCTCTGTGCCTCAGTTACCTTTCCTGTAAAATGGGGATTAAGACTGTGAGCATCACGTGGGACAACCTGATTACCCTTTATATACCCCAGTGCTTAGAACAGTGCTCTGCATATAGTAAGCGCTTAATACCAAAATTATTATTATTTATAAATACATTGCAGATATGGACATTAGTGCTGTGGGGCTGAGGGGGGGAGCAATTTGAATATACGGAGCAAGCCACAGAGATGGCGAAGAAAGTTGAAGAAAAGGAAAAGAGGGCTTAGACAGGGAAGGCCTCTTGGAGATGTGCCTTCAATTTATTCATTCATTCAATCGTATTTATCAAGCACGTACTGTGTGCAGAGACCTCTACTAAGCACTTGGAAAGTACAATTCGGCAACAGATAGTGACAATCCCTACTCAGCAATGGGCTCACAGTATAGAAGGGGGAGACAGACAACAAAACAAAACAAGTAGACAGGCATCAATACCTTCAAAATAGATAAATAGAATTATAGATCTATACATATCATTAATAAAATAGAATAATATGTACAGATATACACAAGTGATGTGGGGAGAGGAAGGGGGTAGAGCAGGAGGGAGGGAGTAGGGGTGATGGGGAAGGGAGGAGGAGCAGAGGATAAAGTGGGGGGACTCAGTCTGGGAAGGCCTCCTGGAGGAGGTGAGCTCTCAGTAGGGCTTTGAAGAGGGGAAGAGAGGTGGTTTGGCAGATGCGAGGGCAAAGGGCATTCCAGGCCAGAGGTAAGACGTGGTCCAGGGGTCGACGGCAGGACAGGCAAGAACGAGGCAGGGTGAAAGGTGAGCGGCAGAGGAGCGGAGTGTGCGGAGTGGACTGTATGTAGATAAAGAGAAGAGAAGGGAAGTGAGGTAGGAGGGGGCAAGGTGATGGAGAGCTTTGAAACCAATCGTGAGGAGTTTTTGCTTAAGCAAAAGTTGCTAGGCAAACCACTGGAGATTTTTGAGGAAGGGAGAGATATACCCAGGGTGTTTCTGAAGAAAGATAATCCGGGCAACAAAGTGAAGTGTAGACTGAAGGGCGGAGGGACAGGAGGATGGGAGTTCAGAAAGGAAGCCGATGCGGTAATCCAGTCGGGATACGACAAGAGACTGTACCAGCAGGGTAGCGGCTTGGATGGAGAGGAAAGGGTAGATCTTGGTGATGCTGTGAAGATGAGACCGGCAGGTTTTGGTGACGGACTGGATGTGGGGAGGGCGAGAGTAATGTCTGCCGGATATGAGGTGGTAGGGTGCTCTGGACCAAAGACAGAATATGGGTGAGAGGTTGGTGATGAGATAGACAAGAGTCAAGGTAGAGTGAGAAGGTAAGCATTAGGGGAGCAAAGTGTGTGGGCTGGATTGGAGTAGAGCAGTGAGGTGGGTGAGATAAGAAGCAGAAAGGGGATCAAGGGGATTCAAGCCAACGTTAGCTTGGTCCCGGGAGGATCAGCCTCGGTGGGCCGCGGACCAACAGCCCATCCCCCTCACTCCCCCACCTCTGACACTTGGCTCCTCCTTCCCATCTCCCTCCTCCTCCTCCTCCTCCCTGGATCACTCCTCCCATCCCCACAGAACAGCTCATCTTGAGGAACAGTGATTCTACAGGGTTCTGAAACACCCCTCCCCCCCCCCCCCGAGATTTTCTAATAATTCCTACGCCCCCCAGATCTCTTGGAAACAAGGCAAGCAGTAGCTGGGTGCAATCCTTCCTAAGAGAAACTGACAGATGATTGTTGACAGATCACCCTCCACCCAGCTAATGAATTGTGCCAGCTAATTTCCCACTGAATTGCACTTAGCAGGCTGCCAGGTAATTCAATTCTGCTGCTTTGGATGCTCCTGCTGACAGCAGGGGTGGGGAAGCTTCAGATTTCTAAAGTTATGCAGGCCCCAACTTTGCAGAGAACATGTCATGATGATCAGGAAAAGCCCTTCGGCATCAGGTTCATGGGCGATGATGTGTAGACTTTTCATGAATTAAGCCGGGTTATTCGTGATGAGCTCCACCTCGCCACTATAACATCTCACCCTTTCCTCAGGCTTTAACTAATTGGTCCATCAATTGATGGAATTCACTAAGCTCTTACTGCATGCAGAGCACTGGACTAAGCACTTGGGAGAGGACAAAAGAACAGAGTTTAAAGACCTGTTTCCTGCCCACAGCAAGCTTACAGTCCAGAGGGACAATCTAGAGTCAATCCATCAAAGATATTTGAGTGCTTACTGGGGGCAGAGCACTGTAATGAGTGCTCGGAAAAAGGACCACACAAGAGAATTGGAAGACATACTTTCTGCTCACAATGAGCTTACCCAGCTGGATGTAGTGGAAAACAGGATGATTTGGAAGTCCTCTTCACTGAGAAGTAAGGCACTCATATCCTACCTTTCTGAATGCTCCTTATTTTAAAATGGTATTGGTTAAACCCTTTCCTCTGTGACAGGCACTGTTCTAAGCGCCAGGGTACATCCAAGCTGATCAGGTTGGACTTAGTCCATGTCACACTCTTTAAAACTCATTGAGGGCAGGGTAGATGCATCTGGAATAACTCCTATCACAGCATTTAGTACTGTGGTTGTAATGATATTTGTTAAGCACTTATGTGCCTGGCACTGTTCTAAGGGTTAAGGTCGATACAAACTAACAGGTTGTTCCCAGTCCACATCCCATATGGGGCTTCACAATCTTTATGCCCATTTTACAGATGAGGTTACTGCGGTACAGAGAAGTGAAGTGACTACCCAAGGTCACACAGCACACAAATGGCTTAGACAGAACTAGAAACCAAGTTCTTCTGACTCCCAGGCCCGGGCTCTATCCCCTAAGCCACACTGCTTAACAGACCATAATAATAATGATGATATGGCTTCAGCTATCACATCAATATAAATTACTCCCAAATTCATCTCTCCAACAATCTGCCATGAGTGTGAGAGAGAGAGAAAAAAAGGTTTTTCTTTCTGGACTCAGGAGTGACACAGAACATATACATTTTATTCCATACAGATGCATTTGGGCTTGCAGAGCCCAGGTTGCCAAAGGGACCGAGAGGGGAGGAAGAGAGGAGGGGGCCAGAGCATGCCATTTCTGTTGATAGGAGAGGGGGAAACCACTTTGCATCTTCCCACTCTAGGATGTGCTGCTAGTCCTCTCCCCGCTTCTTTCTGCTCATCCAGGAGGGATGGAGAACATAGGGTAGTCACACATGCATACACAGATACACTCACCCTTGACTCTTCCTGCCCCTAAACCCCGCTCCCCCAGGGGCACCCCCCTCGGGCGGGAAAGGGAGTATGTACTCTTGAAGCCAGAGCCGGGCAGATAACTCCCAACAGTCCGGGCAGGAGGAAGTTGCACTGTCTATAGAATTAAGGGCCCCGGCGCGACTTCACATCTGCTCTGGAGGTCCGTCTTCGGATCACCTGTCCAGAACTCTAGACCCCCGTTTCCATAACCCTTTACCCGTCCAGAGAGGGGCGGACCCTCTCACCCTGCTCTGGTCCCGGCCCTTGCTCTCATGCATGAGGCACACACACATCTCCATCCTCCCTGGAGTTGCAAGGACCTGTTTTGGCATCCATGATGGCAGTGTTTGACCCTTGACCCACAAAGGAAATGGCATGGTCTGGAAGGAGGGGATACACAGTTGTGGGCTGGTGGGCGGGAGGGGGGGGATGGCCAGGGGGCAGCAGCCTGGTGCCAACCGATTCCCTCATGGTGGGGCCGGCGCAATCTATGAGTGTCCGTGAAATCCGCTGAATTCCTCCAGTTCTCCACTTTCCTCAGGGCAAGGTGGTCCGCTTCGGGGCTGCGCTGCAGCTGCGGCTTCCTGAGAACAGATGTGACTGTTGATTGGCTAATGAGGTGTGTTCTAGCCCATTGTGGGGGAAGTATGCCAGCCCAGCAGAGGTTCAGGGGTTGGGGGGTGGGAGCAGTGCAGAACCGTTGGATGAGTCTCCAGTGGGGAGCCCAGTCCTCCGCCCAGGGAGTAGGAAGTTACATGTTGAGAGGAGTCTGCTTAGGGGTCATTACTGGGCCAGGTGGGGGTCAGTCACTGCTCTACTTTGTGGACTATAAGGATGCAGTGGATTGTGTTGAGGTGTAATGGAAATAAGGAAACAAGAGTATAGTCTAGTCCTCTAGACTTAAGTGCTCAATAAATGCCATCGATTCTTTGATTCCTCCCACTTGCCCAAAACAGAGCCCTAATCGCCCCGACACTAACCGTCCTGTCCACACCAACATGTCCGTGGGGAGGCGGGGATGGAGCAGGGGACTGGGTTTCCCAGGATGCATCTGAGGCTCAGGCTCCTTCCTTGGCCCCTAAGGATACACTCAATCAGGTCTCAGGGCAATCCCCCTCTGCCACCCTGCTTGGGTCAGGAGGGGCTGCCACCTGTGCCCAGCCCCATCTGCGCCCCCACTCCGGAGCTTAACTGTCCCCTGCAGGACGGGGGGGGGGAGGGGGAGGAAAGAGAGCATGCACACAGGAGACCGAGACAGAGATAGGGAGAGACAGGATAGAGCAGCTGCCACTCACCCACCCTGCAGAAGAGGCCCTGGCTGATCATCACCCCATGGCAAGACACCCGAGGCAGTTGGGGTTTCCCCCCCCGCAGAGTCTTAGCCCCTACCGACTCTCTCCCCAACACCCCTCCCTCCCAACAAATCCCTAGGATCTTACCTCTGAGCAGGATTGTCTGGGAGACTTCTCCACGGGGCAGAAAGAAGATGGGCTTCTGCCTTTTCTCCTCCTGCAGCGGAGGCCCTGAATACTTACCCAGTGCCAGGCTGGTCTTTCACCCATGCCCCTCCTTCTCTCTCCCATAATTAGAGCCTGGTGGAGGCATCTGACCCCAAGTTTGGTCTGACTTGAGTCAGACCCCCACCTCATTAAGCACCTTCTTGGGCAGGTTGGGTGCAGGAGACACAGCCCCTGCCCACTGGGAGCTTACAATCTAAGGCATTCAGTCAGTCAATCATATTTGAGCTCACAGAACAGTGCAGAGAACAGTATTAAGGCTTTGGGAGAGTACAATAGAACAATTCAGCCACTGCAAGCCCTGCCCCAATAAGCTTACCCTCTAGAGGGGGAAGGATCAGCTTTGGAACAAACATGGTACAAGTACTTCAAAAAGTTCAACACTCCATAGCACGGCATGGCCCCTGCTCGAAGTTTCCAGTCTACAGGACAGACTTTAAAATTGATCACACACAGGTGGAATGGCATATACAAGGTCGGTATGTGAAACAGTACACACTGAACCCAAGGTACGCTTGAATCTGCAGTATGAGTAGGAAAAAACAGCAAATCAATACGTGGAGTGAAGGGTGGCAGTACTGCATTGAGACAGCAGTAATGTTTATCAAAAGCTATTTGACCAGTAGTGCACTGGCTCATGAAGAGCAGGATGGGGGAGAGGAATGCAGTATGAAGAGGCAGGAATTGTGAGAGAGATGCTCAATTGCTAAAGACATCCATTTCAATAGTCAATTGTATTTATCCCAGCCCTGTACTATCAGATAGGAAGCCCTGGCCTACTATGAGCCTTACAGTCTAGAGGGGGAGACAGACATTTCACATAAATACATTTCATCCATTTAAGTCGGGGTTCAGACGAGACGGGGGAGAAATCATCTGAAATATTCTGCAGACTAGGTTCCAACTTCGAGGAGAGATTTGCACTTTGTAACTCAGTCTCCCAAGTGCTCAGAAGGGTGATCCCACATCTAAGTACTGACTACTGTTGCTTCTGCTGCTACCGCCGGCGGCGCTTGTTGTTGGCGGGTTCTGGGTTGGTCCGGCGTATTTGAGCACAGAGTACCCTTAAGTACTTGAGAGAGTCTAATAGAACAGACACATTCTCTTGCTCACAACCAGTTTATGGTTCTACTCCATATGGGTACAGCCACTGAGCCCCAACTCATTGCTGGACTTTTGTTGCGGGGGCTGTAATGGAGTCCCATGGGGGAGAAGGGGGCAATGTATATCTAGGGGTACAGCTATTGGGAAGCACCCCAGAAATCTCCAGAACGGCAAGCTAAGGTCGGCACCATCTGCCGCGAGAGGCACGTGACAGTACACCACCCCACCCCTTCCCCATCGGCGGGTTCTCGGTTCCTGCCCCTGGGGGCTCACAGTCTGATGCTCCCAATATGGACGCTGCCGGGATCGACCCACGGTGCTGATCCACTGAGGATGGGAGAGGTTTCCAGTGGGTGGGAGCTGGGAGCGCACCCTCCTTGTGGATACTGGGGGGCTGGGGGCGGGAGGGGCGGCGACAGCACAGCCTTGCAGAATCAGCACCTCACCTCTACTACATCTGGGCGCAGGGGTCCCATGTTGAGTTGTTCAAGTTCACTGGCCTGGTGACTAAGGTTGAGTGGGAAATACTAGCTAACTGGGGACTGGCAAGAGCAGAAGGAGGGCAATCGTTAGAGACACACCAAACACACAGATACACGGAAGATCGTGAGTATGCACCCCATGCAACCCCACGGTTTTTGCCCCATCTCTCCCCCTACGCCCCAGCCCCTCATCTCTGGATCCAGAGCACCAGTTATCTCCCTCAAGACAGACCTCATAGCATCACAACCCCTCCACTTCCTCCACTCCAGAGACATTTACTTGTCCCAACCAAGCGAACACTTCTCTTCCTGGGTCCCAGACCCATCTCCAAGTCAGGAAAAACCAAAACCTGTGTAGCACGTAGCATGCCCTGCCCCTCTAGAGAGGGGGAAACCACTTTTGCATCTTCCCCACTCTAGGATGTGCTGCTAGTCCTCTCCCCGCTTCTTTCTGCTCATCCAGGAGGGATGGAGAACATAGGGTAGTCACACATGCATACACAGATACACTCACCCTTGACTCTTCCTGCCCCTAAACCCCGCTCCCCCCCAGGGACAGGAGTATTGGAATCAAATCAGAGGCTGGGCCACAGACACTGTCAACGCACACATCAGTGACCAACTTCCTACTTTCCCCAGCACTTCCAACAGAGCTTAAACACATCATAAGCACTTCAATACCATCAGCTTTATGGACAAGTCATTGGTATCCCAACATTCCCCATACCACCCTCAGCCCTCTCCATAGCCCTCACATCAGTAATGCAATTGATATTGACTATCCAACCCTGGCCATTCCCCCACCCTGCTCCCCCATCACAAGCACACGTGCACACACCCACACAACTCCAGCTTTTTACACCACCTCCTGGATAAATTGGTACAGTATATATCAGTTAACCAAACACTGGATTACCAACCCAAATCAGTGATATGAATATATAAATACACACATGAAAAACCACAATCGTATTTGTAGACTACTTACTTTGTGCTGATCACTGGAGAGAAGCAACATGGTGTAGTGGGTAGACCACAGGTCTGGGAGTTGGAAAGCCATGCCACTTTTCTGCTGCAAGACCTTGGGCAAATCACTTGACTGGGCCTCAGCTCATTCATCTGGAAAATGGGGATTGAGAATGTGAGCCCCAGGAGGGACAGAGACTAAGTCCAACCCCATTTGCTTGTCCAACCCCATTCCAGTGCTTAGTACAGTGCCTGGCACATAAGCAGCATTTACCACCACAATTACTAATTTTCCTAAGCACTTGTGGGAGTATACTATAACTCCCAACTGCAGCCCCCTCCCTCCACCCCCCCCAAAGTGTCATCATCACCCTTTCAGTCAATTATTCCAGACTTTGGTCTCCTTTCCCCACTAAACTTCAAATCCTTGAGCCCAGCTCATTCCTTCACCCCACTCCAGCATCATAATAATAATAATAATGTTGGTATTTGTTAAGCGCTTACTATGTGCCGAGCACTGTTCTAAGCGCTGGGGTAGACATAGGGGAATCAGGTTGTCCCACGTGGGGCTCAGTCTTAATCCCCATTTTACAGATGAGGGAACTGAGGCACAGAGAAGTTAAGTGACTTGCCCACAGTCACACAGCTAACAAGTGGCAGAGCTGGGATTCAAACTCAGGAGCCCTGACTCCAAAGCCCGTGCTCTTTCCATTGAGCCACGAGGCTAATCAATAAAGTCTCCAGGTAACCCAACCTTAAGCACCCAAGTCATTTCTGAGTCATCCATATGAAACCAATTCCCCCCCCCCCCCATCACACAACAAGCCACCCCATCCCCACTCTAATCAACCATTAGCCCAGCCTTAAATTGCCCCCTAAAAGCATTAACCCAAATCCTTCCTGAGCCATCAGAAACCAGCTCATCTCCCCCACACCCATCAGCACCGCCAATTCAATAGGCATCAACTATCAGAGCTAAACAAAAAGATAAAGATAAGATAACCAAGCCCTGTTTACCAAATCTCCGGAGAGGGATACTTCATCTTCTCTCCACAGCCTATAGGTAGTAGTGCCCACAAGCCCTACATGGGGTAGGGAGAGGGACAGAAGCCTCTGGGGCTTTAAAGGGCTACTTGCCTCATTGAAGGGCACCCAATGGAGAGACTGCATTTTGGCAGGGGGGCAGCTGTAGGATTAGGGGGAAAAAAAGGCAGAAGGTTATTAAGGAGAAGGATTTGCAACTGCCCATTGCTAAAGGAAAAGCATCCTTAGTTATAGACCCCTGCAACCCATTCACAGACTCCTTGAGGAGTGGGTCTGATTCTGATCCAAGTCTTTCCCAGAACTTAATGTAGGGCTAAGCACCCAGGAGGATATTCAATAAATGAGAATTGATCAGCACGCCATGGTGGATAGAACAACGGCCTGGGGGGCCAGGGACTGTGTCCAACCCAATCTTCTTGCATCCACTCCAGCCTTTAGGACAGTGCCTGCCACATGGTAAGCATTTAAAAACCACAATTACTATTAGTACTAAGCACTTGGGGGAGTACATTATAACTCCCAACTGCAGCCCCCCACCCTCAAGGTGTCACTGCCACTATTTCAGTCAATTATTCCAGACTTGGGTCTCCCCTCTGCCCCCCTCAACTTCAAACCCTTCAGCCCAACCCATTCTTCCACTCCTTCTGTCACCCTAATGGGTCAAGTCAAAGCTGAACAGAAGATAAGCTAATCAAGGGGCAACCACAGATGCTGCACACCAAACCCCTAGAAGGGCATATTCCCTCTCCTTTCCACAGCCTATAGGAAGTAGCACCCATGGAAGAGGGTCAGAAACCTCTAGGGTGTTAAAGGGGCAGTGCCACTTGCCCCATTGCAGGGCACAGAGGAGAGAAACTGGGTTTCTGGGGGTGGGGCTGGAGGATCAGGGAAGAAAAAAAGGCAGAAGGTCATTAAGGAGAAGGATCTGCCACTGCCCCTTCAACCCTTAGAACAGTGCTTGGCACGTATAAGGCACTTAATACCATAATAGCTTTTATTAAAAGGATCTGAAAAAACATCCTTAATTATAGACACCTGCAACCCATTTCCATACTCCTTGAGAACTGGATCTAATTCTCATGCAGTGTTTTTCCAGCACTTACTACCTAGGGCTTTGCACCAAAGAGGATATTCACTCAAAAAATGGAGCAGCAGGATGTAGCAAATAGAGCACCAGCCTGGGAGTCAAAAGGTCTTGATTTCCAATCGCTGATCCACCACTTGGCTGCTGATTGACCTTGGGGAAAAATCACTTCACTTCTCTGGGCCTCAGTTACCTTATCTACAAAATGGGAATTGAGACCATGAGCCCCACGGGAGACAGAGACTGGGTCAAACCCAATTTGCTTGAATCCACCCCAGGGCTTAATACAGTGCCTGGCACATCATAAGCACTTAAATACCACAATTATTAATAAACACCTGGGTGAGTACAGTAACTCCAAACTGCAGTCACCTCCCCAACTGCCAAGGTGTCACTACCACTCTGTCAGTCAATTATCCCAGACTTGGGTTTTGCCTCTGCACCCCTCAACTTCAAACCCTTAAGCCCAGCCCACTGCTCAACCCCTTCAGTCATCCTCATCAGTAAAGTCACCAAGCCATCAATGAAAGAGAAAATAAGCAAATCAAAGAAGGAATCCACAAACCCTGCTCACCACACCCCCAGAGGAAAAGACTCCATTTCTTCTCCACAGCCTACAGGAAGGAGCACCCATGGGTCCTACATAGAAGAGAAAGAAGCCCACCTGCCTCTGGGGCTTTAAAGGGGCAGTGACACTTGCCCCCATTGAAAGGCACCTATTAGAGAGATTGGGTTTCTGGGGGTGGGGCTTTAGGATCAGAGAAGGAAGAGGCAGAAGACTATTAAGGAGAAGGGCTTTTGCAGCTGCCCATCGTTAAAAGGATTGGGGAAGAGCATCCTTAATTATAAACCCCTGCAACCCATTTATTTACTCCTTGAAGATGGGGTCTAATTCTCATCCACTGTTTTCTCACCACTCAGGACAGTGCTTTGCACCCAAGAGGATATTCAATAAATAAAAAATTGAGGAGCATGATGCTATGCATAGAGCATAGGAGTCAGAAGCTCATGGATTCTAATCCCTGCTCCACCGCTTGTCTGCTGTTTGACCTTGGGAAAGTCACTTCACTTCCCTGGGCCTCAGTTACCCCTTCTGTAAAAGGGGGATCAGGACTGTGAGCCCCATGTGGGACAGGGATTGGGTCAAACCCACTTGAATCTACCCGAGCGCTTAGTACAGTACCTATGTATTCTATGTGCCTCGGTGACTTCCAGGCCCAGGCCCTTTCCACTAAGCCGTGCTGCTTCTCTCCTTCCTGCTTCTGTCAGGTTCAGCTTCCTGGGGAAGGACTGTTGGTATAACAAGTATGTAGAAGAAGCCAACTTTGGGAATGAGAGGACCCACGTTCTCTCCGCTTGGAGTGGCTCTCCTCCAGCTAAGGAATTTAAATTGAATGGGCCCAGAGTTTACAGAATCGATGATTCTAAGGTGGAATTCAATCTCACAATGGTGAGTCTTTCACTTTCACACAGTCACGGGCATCAATCACTAAATCATATTTATTGAGTGCTTATTGTGTGCAGAGCACTGTCCTAAAATGTTTTGGGAGAGTACAATATAACATTATTAACAGACACATTCCCTGCCCATAGCGAGCTTACATTCTCGAGGGGGAGATGCACATTAATATAAATAAATAAGTTACAGATGTGGACATAAGTGCTGTGGGGCTGGGAGGGAGGATGAATAAACAGAGCAAGTCAGAGTGAGGCAGAAGGAAGTGGAGAAAAAGAGGACTTGGGGAAGGCCTCTTGGAGGAGGTGTGCCTTTAAGAAGGCTTTGAAGTGGGGAATAATAATAATAATAATGTTGGTATTTGTTAAGCGCTTACTATGTGCAGAGCACTGTTCTAAGCACTGGGGGAGATACAGGGTCATCACGTCCCACGTGAGGCTCACAGTTAATTCCCATTTTACAGATAAGGTAACTGAGGCACAGAAATTAAGTGACTTGCCCACAGTCACACTGCTGACAAGTGGCAGAGCAGGGAGTAGAACCCATGACCTCTGACTCCGAAGCCCAAGCTCTTTCCACTGTCTGTCGATATGAAGTGGGAGGGCATTCCAGGCCAGAAGTAGGACGTGGGCAAGAGGTCATCAGCAAGATAGATGAGATCGAGGTACATTAGGTAGGTTGGCATTAGAGGAGCAAAGGGTGCAGGTTAGGTTGTAGTAGGAAAGGAGAGAGGTGAGGTTAGAGGGGGAGAGGAGATTGAGTCATTTCAAACCAATGGTGAGGAGTTTTTGTTGGATGCAGAGGTGGACGGGCATCCACTGGAGGTTCTAAGGAGCTGGGTGACATGTCCTGAATGGTTTTGGAGAAAAATGCTCAGGGCAGCAGACTGAAATATAGACTGGAATCAGGGAGAAATGGGAGGCAGGGAGGTTAGCAAGAAGATTGATACTGCTATCAAGACGGGATTGGATGAGTGCTTGGATTAATAGGGTAGAAGAGATGATGCAGAGTGGAGGGTGGATAGGGGAAAAAGGGCTTCCTTCAGTCTTTCAAGACAATAAGCTCAAGAGGGGCAGGGAATGTGTCTGTTAATTCTGTTACACTGTCCTCTTCCAAGTGCTTAGTACAGTGCTCTGCACAGAGCAAGCACTCCATAAATACCATTGACTGATTTCAAGCCACTATAACAATTTCATCCAGTCCCAAGTGTGCTCTGAGAAGAGTTTGCAGAAACACATAATGTACCAGTAGTTTTTTGGTTGGGGAGGTGGTGGTCTCTGAATAATAATAAAATTAACTGTGGGATTTATTAAGCGCTGACTCTATGTCAGCCACTGTAATAAGCATGGGGGTGCATATGAGCAAATTGTGTTGGGCTCAGTCCCTGTCTCATGTAAGACTCACAGTCTTCACCCCTGTTTTACAGATGAGGGAATTGAGGCCCAGAGAAGTGAAATGACTTGCCCCAAGTCACACAGCAGACAAGTGGTAGAGGAGAGATTAGAATTTAAATTCATTCTAATTACGAGGTCTGGGCTCTAGCCACTAGGCCACGCAGCTTCTCATCACCTCATTGCCTCCTGAATCCACTCTTACTCATAGCCCTAATGAAGGTCCCAGGGTTGGCAAAGACACTTGGAAGATTGACTTTTTTGAACCTCACAATGTAGATCCTTGCTTTCTACTCATTCTTCAGCATGCCATTATTTTATCCAAATTCACCTTTCATCTGTGCTTCTCATTTTAGGGAGGTGGAATTTAGGGGAAATGGGGTAATTTTATGGCTCTTTTAAGGCACATCTCCTCCAAGAGGTCTTCCCTGACAAAGCCCTCATTTCTTCTCTCCCATTCCCTTCTGCGTCGCCCTGACTTGCTCCCTTTATTCACCCCTTCCCTCAGCTCCACAGCACTTTGGCCCATATCTGCAATTTATTTATTATCGGTCTCCCCTGCTAGACTGTAAGCAGGGAAGGGAATGTGTCAAATCCAAGTGAGAGGCAGAAGAAAATCTTTTATCTTCAAAAAAGATAAAATTATCTTTTATCTTAGGCACAAAGAAAGTGTGTAGTAATTACCATCATTATTGTACACAATTTGATTCTGCTGCAAGCACATGGGACAATTTGTGGGGAGTGAGAAAACACACACACACACACACACACCCCCACCCCACCCCCCCAATCCCTTCCATGAAGCACTTATTTGCTCATCGTTAAATTCCACATCTTCCTTTGGCTTATAAGGTGTCTTAGTGTTTATTTTTTCAACTAGATGGTGAGCTCCATGTGAATAGGGATTGTGTCTGCTAATTTTATTTTGCTCTCTCAATCAATCACTTTCCATAGCACTTCGGAGCACGGTAATAAACATTTAGGAGAGGACAATACAGTAGAATTAGCAGTCACCTTCCGGTCCATTATGAGCCCCAAGCACTTGGTACTATGTTGGGTAAATTCTACTCTAGAACTCTGTTCTGTTGTACTCTCTCAAGTGCTTAGTACAACACTCTTCACATAATAAGCACTACATAAAGGCCATTGACTGATAGACTGATTAATGAGAGGCCAGGCATATTCATGGGCTTGAGCTGGAACTGACATCCCAGTGATCAATTATCAGGAAATGCCTGGATTAGTTTCAGTTTAGTGCCAAGAGCACTTGAGGTCTTTCAACTGGCTACTTGGTGTTTTCAACCTTCCCAGTTGAACAAAAGCTACTTTCTGTGGAATGAGTTTAGTCACTTAGAGAGATAGCCACTTAACCACAAATTGCAGATCCTAGGGCCCATCATGAGGTACAAGATAAATGGGGAATATGGGGTGGGCTCTACTAATATGAAGAATTTAGATCAAGCCTACACTAGCATATTCTTCACCCTGAAGGGCAGAAAAAAACTCCTTACCTTTAAAGTCCAGGTAATTGAATTTTTTGGCTTCAGTTAGTGGAATGATTTGCCGGTTCAGGTCCTACTTCCCACTCCACATGACTACTAAGGACACTGAAACAAGATTGAGATTCTCTGAAATCTGGGTGAAACAGCCCTCTTCCCATCATTCAATCATATTTATTGAGCATTTACTGTGTGCAGAGCACTGTACTAAGCGTTTGATTCCCCCATCATCCCCCCTCTCTTTGGGGAATGGGAGTCGGTGGGGGAGGGGGAACGTAACCTTGTCTCTGATAACGATAAGCAGCGTGGACTAGGGGACTAAGCCCGGGCCCGGGAATCAAAAGGATTCAAAAGGTTGTAATCCCGGTTCCTGGGAGTCAGTGCTGGTGATGAAATAAAACCTTCTCTTTGATAAAGAGAAGCAGCTTGGCCTACTGTACAGAGCCCAGGTCTGGCAATCAGAAGGACCTAGGTTCTAATCCCAGCTCCGCCGGGATCGAACCCACGAC
This sequence comes from Ornithorhynchus anatinus, assembly GCF_004115215.2. NCBI lineage: Eukaryota > Metazoa > Chordata > Mammalia > Monotremata > Ornithorhynchidae > Ornithorhynchus > Ornithorhynchus anatinus. The sequence continues at coordinate 49,344,921 of NC_041730.1, read as the reverse complement.
CTCTGATTCCCAAGCCTGGGCTCTTGCCCCTGAGCCACGCTGCTTCCCAACTAGATTCTCCATCATTGCCCACTCTTCCCTGGAGACAGAACGTTTCTATCCAGAGTGTGGCAGGAGAGGTATACTGGGAAAACATCAGCAGGAAATTCTCCAGGCAAATCCAGGAGAAGTTCATCATTTCGAACCACTTACATCTCGATCCTATAGGTGAGTTCAACACCCGTCCGACGCCTTGTGCCTTTGCCAGCAGGGAATGCCGGAAAGTGTCTGTGTGTGCATTCAACTGTATTTATTGAGCGCTTTACTGGGTGCAGAGCACTGCACTAGGCGCTTGGAAGAGTACAATAGAACAATAAGCAGGCACATTCCCAGCCCACAACAAACTGACAGTTTTGGAGCGAGCACTGTGTGGGCACTTAGGAGGCACACGATGAGAGGAACACACGGTCCCTCAAGAGCTTACAGTCTAATAGGGGAGTCGGGCCATCGGACAAAAAGCGCAGACATCCCAGAGAGGGCAAGAGAAAAGAACAACATAGATAAAAAACTGGTCATTCATGAATATTCTTTGGAGATCTTGAATAATGGAAGAACCATTATCAAGGTCACTGATTAGCTTGGCTCAGTGGAAAGAGCCTGGGCTTCGGTCAGAGGTCATGGGTTCGATTCCCGGATCTGCCACTTGTCAGCTGTGTGACTGTGGGCAAGTCACTTAACTTCTCTGTGCCTCAGTTACCTCATCTGTAAAATGGGGATTAACTGTAAGCCTCACGTGGGACGACCCGATTACCTTGTATCTCCCCCAGCGCTTAGAACAGAGCTCTGCACATAGTAAACACTTAACAAATACCAACATTATTATTATAGGAGAAGACACGATGTTCTGGAGAAAATATATCCATAGAGTAGCTATGAATCGGAAATGACTCGATGGTGCTTGATAATAATAATAATAAATCATGAATAAATGAACCGAGGACATACATTAATATTTGAGTGCTTGTTGAAGAACCCAGTTGATCTCAAAAAGGGCTACTCCCCTCCAGGGGAAATTTAGATTAAATATTAGTCGATTGATGGCATTTGTTGAGTGCTCACTATGTGCAGAGCACTGGACTAAGAGTTTGGGAGGATACAATACAACAAAATACAACCTCTAGGATTCAGACGAGATGTAATTCCAATCTGAGATGATGAACTTCTCCTGGATTAGCCTGGATAATTTCCTGTTGGATTTTTCCCAGGACACCTCTCCAGCCACACTCTGGATAGAAAGTTCTGTCTCCAGGGAAAAGCAGGCAACGATGGAGAATCTTGTTTTCTCACAGTTCAATCAATAGTATTTATTGAGCACTTGCTGTGTGCAGAGCACTGCATGAAACACTTGGGAGAGTGCACTAGAACAAAATCAGTAGATAGGTACCCTGCCCACAATGAAATTACAGTCTAGAGGGGGAGACAGACATTAATATAAATTGAGATATAGCAGACATGTTCCCACTAAATAGAAAAGGAAAGATTCCTGCCAGTGGGGTGGATGGTGGTTCAACTTTGCTGTGAGGGTCCCAGGGTTGGGGGCTAGAATGTGCTTCTTTACAGGAGGGCTCATACTCACTTTTTTTTATATAGTATTTGTGAAGCACTTAACTAGGCACGAGGCACTGTACAAAGTGCTAGGGATGACCCACAGGTTGGGATCATCCTGCTCCTTTTGGGCCTCTCAGTCTTCATCCTCATTTTAGATGAGTTAACCTAGGGAAGAAAAGTGACTTGCCCAAGGTCTCACAGCATACAACTGAAGAGGCAGAATTAGAACCAAGGTCCTTCTGACTCTCAGACATGTGCTCTGTACATAAGGCCACACTGCTTCCTTGCTTCATTTGAGGGAAAAAAAAAGATATTAAAGAAAACAAACCACTTACTATGTACCAAGCACTGAACCAAGCACTGGGGTAGATGCAAGCTATATACCCCATTCACTGATTAACTGACAAGTATGATGATCAGGGCTGGGCATAGGGCAGTGTTGGAGCAAGACCGTAGACTTTACCTTTTATCTTGTTTATTTTTATGGCATCTGTTAAGCGCGTACTATGTGCCAGGCACTCTACTGAGCTAATTAGGCTGAACACAGTCCCTGTCCCACATGGAGTCACAGTCTTCATCCCCATTTTATGGATGAAGTAACTGAGGAACAGAGAAGTGAAGTGACTAGATCCAGGGCATCCAGCAGAAAGAAAGTGGCAGGAATGGGATTAGAACCCAGGTCCTTCTGATTCCCAGGCCCAGGCTCTCTCCATTAGGTCATGCTACCTACTGTGTTCACACTTGATCCATTTAAGGGAAACAACAGGAAAAATTCCATTTATGGGCTTAGGAAGTACACAGAGAGTGAACAAATCAGGGATGATAAGTCTCTTTCATGCCTGATCCCTCAAGGGCAACATTTTCTTCTTTTGCAGGAATCACCGGATTGGATGTGTTAAATCATTTTTCTTTCGGTAAACCTATCAACCTCAGAAGACATGGGTTGGATACCTACTACCATGGGGAAAGGTTTAACTCACCCATTTATTGGGCAGCTAACTTTAGGATAAAAGCCTTTCAGGATCATGTATTAATGACATGAAAACCTTTTATATGAGGCAAAAGCCCGTTTATGTGGAAAGTGAATTCAGATGGTTTTTTTTTTCCCTAATTAAATTTGAATAAATAAATGAGAAGCAGCATGGTCCAGTGGGCAGAGCACGGGCCATGGAGTCACAAGGACCTGAATTCTAATTCCGGCTCTGCCACTTCTCTGGGCCACCTGTCTGCCATGTGATCTTGGGTAAGTCACTTCACTTCATTTGACTGTGAGCCCCATGTAGGGAATGGGCTGTGTCCAACCTGACAAAATGTGTACCTACCTCAGCGTTTAGTACAGTTCCCAGCACATAATAAGCACTTGACAATTACCATCAAAAAGGGTTTGGCCCCGAACCCTTTTGCTTCCCGTTTGCATCCCACAGCCTTTGCCTTAAAAGCCACGGGAAAGATGTTTAGAATTTGTGTTTCTATGGACAAACCCTTTCATAATAATAATGATGGTATTTTTTAAGTGCTTACTATGTGTCAGGAGGTGCTCTATTAAGCAGTGGTGGCCATAAGCCAATAGGGTTGGACACAGTCCCTAATGGATCTGGGCTCACAGTCTCAATCCCCATTTTACAGATGAGGTAACTGAGTCACAGAGAAGTGTTAGAGGTGCTTTCCCCCTAACCTAATCTTTGCCCATCACCTAACTTTTTCCCCTCGCCTAACCTTTTCCCCTTACCTAGCCTTGTCCCATAGTGTATTCTTTCCCCCTGGCTTAACCTTTTCCTGTGGCCTAACCTTTTTCACTGGCCTAACCTTTTCCCCTAGCCTAACCACTTCCCATAGCCTAAACCATTTCCCCTAAACTAAAGTTTATACCTAGCTTAACCTTTTCCCTGAACCCTTTTCGTTCCAGTTTGGGCCCACTGCCTCTGCCTTGCAGGCCTTGTCCCGAACCTTTCTTGTTCCAGGCCTGGCCCCGAACCCTTCTCGTTCCAGTTTTGGCCCCCCCGCCTTTGCTTTCCATACCTGGCACCAAGCCCTTCTTGTTACAGTTTATGCCTCCGTGCCTTTGCCTTGCAGACCTGGCCCCGAACCCTTCTCATTTCACTTTTGGCCCCCTGGCCTTTGCTTTCCGCATCTGGCCCCACACCCTTCTCATTCCAGTTTGGGTCCCCCCACCATACCTTCCAGACCTGGCCCCGGGCGCTTTTCGTTCCAGTTTGGGTCCCCCAGGTTTTGCCTTGCAGGCCTGTCCCCGAACCCTTCTCCTTCCAGTTTGCCCCCCCGAGCTTTGCTTTCCAGACCTGGCCCCGAACTCTCCTCGTTCCATTTTGGGCCCCCCTGCTTTTGCCTTGCAGGGCTGGACCTGAACGTTTTTCCTTCCAGTTTGGGCCACTACCACCTCACACCCACCCCTGCCTTTGCCTTGCAGGCCTGGCCCCAAACGCTTCTCATTCCAGTTTCGGCCTCACAGCCTTTGCCTTGCAGGCCTTGCTCCATACACTTCTTGTTCCAGTTTGGGCCCCCCAGCCTTTGCCTTGCAGTCCTGGCCCCAAACCCTTCTCTTTCCAGGCCTGGCCCCGAACCCTTCTCATTCCAGGTTTAAGCCCTCCCGGCTTTGCCTTTCAGACCTGACCATGAATGCTTCTCATTCCAGTTGTGGTCCCCCCGCTTTTGCTTTGCAGGTCTGGCTCCAAATCCTTCTAGTTCCAGTTTTAGTCCCCCCACATTTGCCTTGCAGGCCTGGCCCTGAACACTTTTCATTCCTGTTTGGGTCCCCCTGCTTTTGCCTTGCAGCCCTGTATCCAAACACTTCTCTTTACAATTTGGGCCCCCACTGCCTTTCCTTGTAGGCCTGGCCCCCAACCCTTCTCTTTCCAGTTTGGGTCCCCTCATTTTTGCCTTCTGCAACTGGCCCCAAACCCTTCACATTCCAGTTTGAGCCCCCAGCCTTTGCCTTCCAGGCCTGGCCCCAAACCCCTCTCGTTCCAGTATGGGTCCCTCTGCTTTTGCCTTGCAGGTCTGGCCCCTAACCCTTCTTGTTCCAGTTTGGGCTCCCCGCCTTTGCCTTGCAGGCTTGTCCATGAACCTGTCTCATTCCATGCCTGGCCCCCGACCCTTCTCGTTCCATTTTGGGTCCCCCTGCTTTTGTCTTACAGGCCTAGATCCGAACCCTTCTTGTTCCAGTGTGGCCCCCCATAACCTTTGCCTTCCAGATCTGGCCCCCAGTAGTCCTCGTTCCAGTTTGTGTCCCCCTGCCTTTGCCTTCCAGATCTAGCCCCAAGCCCTTCTCGTTCCAGTTTTAGCCTCCCCGCCTTTGCCTTGCAAGCCTTGCTCCGAACCCTTCTCATTCCATTTTGGGCTCCTCCGCCTGTGGCTTGCAGGCCTGGCCCCAAACACTTCTCATTCCAGGTTTGGCCCTGCCAGCTTTGCCTTCCAGACCTGGCCACGAACACTTCTCGTTCCAGTTTGAGTCCCTCCGTTTTTGCCTTCCAGACATGATCCCAAACACTTCTTGTTCCAGTTTGGGTCCCCCCACTTTTGACTTGCAGGCCTGGCCCTGAAACCTTCTTGTTCTAGTGTTGGCACCCTCCTTTGCCTTCCAGACTTGGCTCCTAGTCCTTCTCATTCCAGTTTGGGCCTCCCCACCTTTGCCTTGCAGGCCTGGCCCCAAACCCGCCTCATTCCACGCCTGCCCCCCAACTCTACTCGTTCCAGTTTGGGTCCCCTTGCTTTTGCCTTCTTCACCTGGCCCTAAACCCTTCACATTCTAGTTTGAGCCCCCACGCCTTTGCTTTCAAGGACTGCGCCACCCCCCGCCTTTGCCTTCCAGGCCTGGCCCCGAACACTTTTCGTTCCAGTATGGGTCCCCCAGCTTTTGCCTTGCACATCTGGCCCCCAACCCTTCTCATTCCAGGTTGCCCCCCCCACCATATCTTCCAGACCTGACCCTGAACCCTTCTAGTTCCAGTTTGTGACCCCCTCTTTTGCCTTGCAGCCCTGTCCCCCAACCCTTCTTGTTCTAGTTTGGGCCTCCCCACCTTTGCCTTGCAGGCCTGCCCCTGAACCCTTCTCATTCTAGGCCTGGCCCCGACCTTCTGCTTCCAGGTTTGGCCCTCCCACGTTTGCCTTCCAGACCTGGCCCCAAACCTCTCTCGTATGATTTTGGATCCCTCTGCTTTTGCCTTGCAGGCTTGGCCCCGAACCCATCTTGTTCCAGTTTGGGCCTCCCCTGACTTTGCCTTCCAGATCTGGCCGTGAACATTTCTTGTTCCAGTTTGGACCCACTGCCTTTTCCTTCCAGACTTGGCCCCAAGCCCTTCTTCTTCCAGTTTGGGTCTCCCCGCCTTTGCCTTGCAGGCCTGGCCTCAAACCCGTCTCATTTCATGCCTGGCCCCCAACCCTTCTAGTTCCAGTTTAGGTCCCCTCGCTTTTGCCTTCCGCACCTAGCTTCAAACTATTCACATTCCAGTTTGGGCCACTCTGCCTTTGCCTTCAAGGCCCGGCCCTCCAGCCTTTGCCTTCCAGACTTGGCTCCCAACCTTTCTCGTTCCAGTTTGGGTTCCTCACTTTTGTCTTCCAGATCGGGCCCTGAATCCTTCTTGTTCCAGTTTGGGCACCTCTGCCTTTGCAGAAAAAGATGGGTTCAGAGCCAGGCCTAGAAGACAATGGAAGGGGGCTCAAACTGGAACGAGAAGGGTTCGGGGCCAGTTCTGGAAGGCAAAGGCTGGGGGGCCAGGCCTAGAAGGCAATGGCATGGGGGCTCAAACTGGAACCAGTAGTATTTGGCGCCAGGTCTGTAAGGCAAAGGCAAGATTGCCCAAACTGGAATGAGAAGGGTTTGGGACCAGACCCGTAAAGCAAAAGCGGGGGGACCCAAACTGGAATGAAAAGGGTTCAGGATCAGGTGGGCAAGGCAAAGGTGGGGGGCCCAAACAGGAAAGAGAAGTGTTCGGGGCCGGGCCTGGAAGGCCAAGGTTGGGGGACCAGGCCTAGAAGGTGAAGGCTGGGGGGGCCCAAACTGGAACAAGAAGTTTTTGGGGCTGGGACCAGAACGGGAAGGATTTGCGGCCAGGCCTGCAAGGCAAAGGCTGGGGGTCCCAAACTGGAATGAAAATGGTGTGGCACCAGATCTGGAAGGCAAAAGCGGGGGGACCCAAACTGGAATGAAAAGAGTTCAGGATCAGGTGGGCAAGGCAAAGGTGGGGGGCCCAAACTGGAAGGAGAAGGGTTCGGGGCCAGGCCTGGAAGGCAAAAGCTGGGGGCGAAGCCTTGAAGATAAAGGTGTGGGGGCCCAAACTGGAACAGGAAGTGTTCAGGGCCAGGTCTGGAAGGCAAAGGCGGGAGGGCCCAAACTGGAATGACAAGGGTTCAGGGTAACCTCATTTACCTCATCTGTAAAAGGGAAGGTAAAGACTGTGAGTCCCAAGTGGCCCCTTTTATTAACACGACTATATTGTATCATACTGTATCATGTTGCTATATTAGCACTACTGTATTGTATCATACTGTATCATGTTGCTATATTACCGATTTCGTTTATTACTGTTTATTGTTGTCAGTGCTGCCACCCACCTCTCTGGCCTCGCCATGTCCCTCCTCCCCCCCCTCCCCCTCCCGCCCCTTCCTATCCTCCCCTTCCCCTTCCCCTCTCTTGCTCAGCTCTTTCCCGCTCTCTCCTGTCTCCTCCCCCCTCCCCTCTCCCGTCCTAGAACCCCACTTTACCAGCGCTACCCCTCTTCCCCCCTCCCCCTACTCTTCTCCCCACCAAACTCCCTCTTCACCCCCTCCCCCCTTCTCTCTTCCCCACCCATGCCCCATCCCAGTCCTCTTGTCCCACCGCCACCCCTCATCCCCCTCTCCCCGTCCAGGGCCCCGCCACCTCCTTCCCATCCAAACCCTCCCCTCCCCCCGCCCTTCCTCCCCTCCCCCCCTTGCACCCACAGCTACTTTCAAGTGTGGCCTCTGGAACCCCCGCTCTATTACAGGCAAGCTACCTTTCATCCATGACCTTTTCCTCTCCGGCTCTCTCCTCCTCCTCGCCCTTTCGGAAACGTGGCTCTCTCCCGAAGACACGGTCTCCGCCACCGCTCTCTCCAGCGGAGGCCTCTCCTTCTCCCACTCCCCCAGACTCACCGGTAAGGGAGGAGGTGTCGGCTTCCTCCTCTCGCCCCCTTGCCGCTTCCGCGCTATCCCTCCTCCCCCCTCCCTCTCCTTCCCCTCCTTCGAAGCCCATATCATTCGCCTCTACCACCCACTCCAGTTACTTGTCGCCGTCAATCTACCGCCCTCCCCGGTCCCACCTCCGACTTCTTCAACCACCTTGACCCCTTTCTCACCTTCCTTCTCTCCTTCTCTCTGCCCACTCTGATCCTTGGAGACTTCAACATCCATATGGATGTACCCGACGACTCCTCTGCCGCCCGCCTGCTATCCCTCCTCGACTCTGCCGACCTCCTCCTCCACCATACCACGCCCACTCACCGACTCGGTCACACCCTCGATCTCGTCATCTCCTACCGCTGCACTATCTCCTCCCTCACCAACTCTGAAATCTCTCTCTCTGACCATAAACTTCTCACCTGCCTCATCTCTCACACTCCCTCCCCCTGCAAATCTTCGCTACTGCCCCACAGAGACCTCCGCTCTCTCGATCCCATCACTCTTTCCAATAGCATCTCTCCTCACCTTGCCGCCCTGTCCTCTCTTCCCACTCTCAACGATCAGGTCTCCGCTCTCAACTCCACCCTCTCTACTCATCTCGACTCTCTCGTCCCCCCCTTTCCCTCCGCCGCTCTCGCTCCACTAACCCACAGCCCTGGATCACCTCCTCCGTCCACCTCCTACGCTCCTATGCTCGAGCTGCTGAGCGCTGCTGGCGAAAGTCCAAGCACCGAGCCGACCTCACACACTTCAAATTTATCCTTTCCTGCCTTAACTCTGCCCTCTCCTCCGCCAGGCAAAGCTTCTTCTCCTCCCTCATCGACACCCATGCTCGTCACCCCCGCCGATTGTTCCGGACCTTTAACTCTCTCCTTAGGCCCCCTGTTCCTCCCCCTCCCCCATCTCTCACCCCCAATGATCTGGCCACCTATTTCCTCACAAAAATCAACACGATCAGGTCTGAGCTCCCCAAAGTCACCCCTCCGCCTCTCCCCTCCCCCCCACCAACCCTCTCCCCTACTTTCCCATCCTTCCCTGCAGTATCCTCAGAGGAGATCTCTTCCCTCCTCGCAAGTGCCACCCCCTCCACCTGCGCCTCGGACCCCATTCCCTCTCACCTTCTTAAAACCATCACCCCTGCCCTCCTCCCTTCCTTAACTTCTATTTTTAACCACTCGATCTCCAAGGGCTCCTTCCCCTCTGCCTTCAAACATGCCGTCTCCCCCATCCTAAAAAAACCCGCTCTTGACCCCACTTCCCCCTCCAGTTATCGTCCTATCTCCCTACTACCCTTCCTTTCCAAAATCCTAGAACGAGTCGTCTACAATCGATGCCTAGAATTCCTTAACTCCCATTCTCTCCTAGACCCCCTCCAATCTGGCTTCCGTCCCCTCCACTCTACCGAGACTGCTCTCTCTAAGGTCACCCGTGACCTCCTTCTTGCCAAATCCAATGGCTCCTACTCCATTCTAATCCTCCTTGACCTCTCTGCTGCCTTTGACACTGTCGACCATCCCCTCCTCCTCCATACCTTATCTCACCTTGGCTTCACGGACTCTGTCCTCTCCTGGTTCTCCTCTTACCTCTCTGGCCGGTCATTCTCGGTCTCCTTCGCTGGAGCCTCCTCCCCCTCCCATCCTTTAACTGTTGGAGTTCCTCAAGGGTCAGTTCTTGGCCCTTTTCTGTTCTCCATTTACACTCACTCCCTCGGTGAACTCATTCGCTCTCACGGCTTTGACTACCATCTCTACGCAGATGACACGCAGATCTACATCTCCGCCCCTGTCCTCTCCCCCTCCCTTCAGGCTCGCATCTCCTCCTGCCTCCAGGACGTCTCCACCTGGATGTCGGCCCGCCACCTAAAACTCAACATGAGCGAGACTGAGCTCCTCATCTTCCCTCCCAAACCCGGTCCTCTCCCAGACTTCTCTATCACCGTGGATGGCACGACCATCCTTCCCGTCTCTCAGGCCCGCAATCTCGGTGTCATCCTTGACTCGTCCCTCTTGTTCACCCCACACATCCTATCCGTTACCAAGACCTGCCGGTTTCACCTCTACAATATCGCCAAGATCCGCCCTTTCCTCTCCACCCAGACGGCTACCTTACTGTTACGGGCTCTCGTTATATCCTGGCTAGACTACTGTGTCAGCCTTCTCTCTGACCTCCCTTCCTCCTCTCTCGCCCTGCTCCGGTCTATTCTTCACTCCGCTGCCCGGCTCATCTTCCTGCAGAAACTATCTGGGCATGTCACTCCCCTTCTTAAACAACTCCAGTGGTTGCCTATCGACCTCCGCTCCAAACAAAAACTCCTCACTCTAGGCTTCAAGGCTCTCCATCACCTTGCCCCTTCCTACCTCTCCTCCCTTCTCTCTTTCTACCGCCCACCCCGCACGCTCCGCTCCTCTGCCGCCCACCTCCTCACCGTCCCTCGGTCTCGCCTATCCCGCCGTCGACCCCTGGGCCACGTCCTCCCGCGGTCCTGGAACGCCCTCCCTCCTCACCTCCGCCAAACTGATTCTCTTTCCCTCTTCAAAACCCTACTTAAAAATCATCTCCTCCAAGAGGCGTTCCCAGACTGAGCTCCTCTTCCCCCTCTACTCCCTCTGCCATCCCCCCTTTACCTCTCCGCAGCTAAAGCCTCATTTTCCCTTTTCCCTCTGCTCCTCCACCTCTCCCTTCCCATCCCCACAGCACTGTACTCGTCCGCTCAACTGTATATATTTTCGTTACCCTATTTATTTGTTAATGAATTGTACATCGCCTTGATTCTATTTAGTTGCCATTGTTTTTACGAGATGTTCTTCCCCTTGACGCTGTTTATTACCATTGTTCTTGTCTGTCCGTCTCCCCCGATTAGACTGTAAGCCCGTCAAACGGCAGGGACTGGCTCTATCTGTTGCCGACTTGTTCATCCCAAGCGTTTAGTACAGTGCTCTGCACATAGTAAGCGCTCAATAAATACTATTGAATGAATGAATGAATGAATGAATAAATGAAAGAAGTGTGTCCAACTAGATTATCTTGAATCTACCCCAGCGCCGAGGACAGTATCTGGCACATAGCTGGAGCTTATGAAGAAATATAAGTAGAAGAAAAAACAAAGGACCAATAAAAAACAGGTGCTGGGACAAGGTATGAATTGGAAGAGAAAGAAGACGGTTTGGGAAATGTGTAGGTGGAGGTTTGGAGGGCCCAAATACACATGGTCCCTGGCCCAAGGAACTGGCCAATGTAGACGGGAGGAGGGATAAAAAATATATTTTCCCAAGAGAAGGACGTCATAGAGGATGATGAAGTCCAAAAGGACTGAAGCATCGGTTGAGGACTGATGTAATACTCCAGAGTTGTGACAAGAGAGCAGCTGCCCGGATTCATCTGACCCTGGCCGGCTCCTCTGGATTCCCAGAGCCTGGCCACCATCGAACCAACCTCACATCACCCTTAAGAAGCAGCCAAGTCATTTGGAAAGGGCGCAGGGCTGGAATGTGGCAGACCGGGAACCAAGTTCTGGTTGTGATACTTTTGCTCTGTGTGAGCTTGGCCAAGACACTTTGGAATCCGTGTGCCTCAGCCGCCACGACTGTGAACCTGAGGATGAACTAAGTGTTAACTCTCTTCCACAGGCTGCAAGCTCTGATGTGTAACACAGGCTGCTTCTGCTGTATGCCGATGGTCCCCACACCTTCTATTGTCCATGAATGATGGTTGAACCAACACCGCTTCGATAATGTGGGTAGGAAGGGGTGCAGCCCAGGCACCTGCACCCAGGCAATCGGGCCATGTGGTCAGAGGAGGGAGGGTGGCGTAGCGGATCGGGGCACAGAGACTTCTGGGAGTCATCATCTGACGCTCATACTTAAGGGTGGTCACCTCCGCTTAAAGAACTACCACTCCCGAGGAAAAATCTAGTTTTAGTAAACCACTCTTTGTCCCTTCCCATTCTGGGACCCACAGCAATTAACAAGGAATTGTCAGGCAGGGAGCAGAGTTTACACCAGGAGTGGTGTGCTTGCGCGATGAAGATCTTGAACTGAGAAATGAACAAGAAGGGGGCAGGAGTGGCTGGCTAAGTTTGGGGGCAAGAACAGTTAGTGGTTTTACTTTTACCTCCACCTGACAAAGCCCCATTGTTAGTAGGACAGAGGCCATGTACTATCATCCTGCTCAACCTGCCAGAGGGGCTGACCATGTCTCCCTTGAGCATCCTCCCAAGCCGGCTGAAATGGCTGCGTGTCTGCCTGCCTCCCAGGCCTGATGTGGAGCTATGAAATGTGGATTTTCATCTATTAGCTCATGTTTAAAAGGGCACGCTGAGGTTCCTTGATTTAGTCTCTTTATAATAATAATAATGGCATTTGTTAAGCACTTACTATGTGCCAAGCACTGTTCTAAGCATTGGGGTAGATACAGAGTTATCAGGTTATCTGACATGGGACTCACATTTTTAATCCCCATTTTACAGATGAGGTAACTGAGGCACAGAGAAGTGAAGTGACTTGCCGAAGGTGGCAGAGCCAGGATTAGAACCCATGTCTTCTGACACCCAAGCCTGGGCTCTCTCCACTAAATCAGGCTGCTCTCTTTAAAAACTACTAGCAGAGGGGGCGAGACCATGCGGTTTCTTTTCATTTAACTTGGCTCAGGGCCCTAGAAATAGGAGTTTAGGTAATCAAACCTGTTCTGCACTGACAAGTAGGACAACTGGAAGAATATATGGAGGGGGAGGATCCAGGTCTGCTTTTACAGATGCAACAGTGAAAATGTCTGTGCAGCAACCTGGGCTGCAGTGTCAGGTCAAAGCAGAGGGGTGGTGAGCACAAAACCCGCTGTCCAAAAAGAAACACATTTCCACTGGAAAAATGAGCAGCAGAGAATTTAATGTTTACATGTATGGGAATGACTTCCCCACAACACTACAGATCCTCTGATAGGAAAACAGGAAAAGGTTTCCTGTCCTCAGGCTCAGGTCAGAATCTGGATGTGTCCACCCTTCAACCAACAGCCTATATACATACTGTTTAGCCAGTGGATAAACGGAACACTTCCTATTCTGGACTTCAGAATTAATATCATCAAACAGCACTCTCTTGATCAGGGTATGTAACACAGCATCATCAAATGAAAATTCGAAAATTTTGAGTAACTAGTACTCAACTTGGAGTGAAAGCAGGAAATGTGGAGTTCAGTTTTACTGGATCTAACTTCTAAAAAATCCTCCTCTACTCCCATAAGCACTTATTGCAGTGCTCTGCACAGAGTAGATGCTCAATAAATACTAGTGCCTGATTGGAATTAGCTAATGTATGTGGCCATGAATAGGCATTTGGGCTTCTACATGAGTTTGTTATCACTTGGAAATGCAAGAAACTGGGCAGTTCCTAGAGCCATCTCTCTGCCTGTCCTGCAGTCATCATAGCCTCAGGTGCTGCCTGGTTTCTCTTGAATCCTGGTGATTCTAGCCCATGAAGAATGATCTGGTTACTAGGCCCTTGCAGTAAAAAGGGTGGGGTTGGAAAATGAGTAGAATTGCATGGATTAAATTTTGAAGTGGACAGACATCTGAAATGTGGAGAAATATATTGGCTGATTTATCAAAAGGAAGGTTTTACGACGGAAACATCCAGATTTAAAGTCCTGGCCAGTGTAGGTATTCAGTGAACACTTTTTGATGAAATGATTTTCAACCTCACATAATACAATTTCCACAAAAGAAAGGAATCTACATTTTACATTAAAGATCTGATAAATATATTATTACAGTGTTACTACACGTCTTGAAACAATAAATTATTTTACTTTAAAGCTCAAACTTGGAACACTAATCTGCTTAAGAAAATAGTGAGTTTCTTATCAACAGACACTACTCAGTTCCTTTAGCTACTACTCTTCTTCTCTCTATGATTGGAATCAAGCTGGATAGGAAGAAATTGAGCATTTTGTGACTTACACCCACTGAAATATACTATAGGTATTTACACTCCCCCTTTAAAAGAGTTCAGCAGGCAAATGTAATTGCCACAGACTCTCCTTCAAATGGAATTAATCACAGTAATCTCTCCTAATAAAAGACTTGTTGACAAAGAGACTTCTCTTCTTAATATCACGGTGTGGCCAAACAGGCCTGCTTATTCAAAGGGCTGTCTTTACTTAAACCTAGGGCAGAGGCCCAGGTTTCTTTGAACTTCAAGGGCCAACCTGATATTACTGAGCTTAACTGTCCCCCAAAACACCTGCCACATGTCTGCGAAAGAACACTGCATGTCAGAAATCCCCTAGGCATTTCCAATTAAGAAAAATGAAAGGCCTCTCAGAAGAAAAGTGGTGTCAGATTCTATTTTCACCATAAATTCTGGGTCTCTTCACTCAGGCTGCGTTCTTTGGCCTCTGCAAGCATCTGGAATTGGACATAAAGAAGAGTTGAAATTTGTAGGAAAATGAAGGCAAGGCTTAAGGGTTTTATTGAGGTTCCATGGGCTTATACACTTCCCTGGAACCTGCTGCATCAGCAGAAAGCGAAGCAACTCATCCTTGATTCCCTTTTCATTGGAATGTCCATGTTGCCCATGATCCCCCAAGGCTCTGAGTGGGCCCCGCTTGTCATCACATATTTAAAATGGTGGGAAGGCCGGGGTTGTTGGAACACGGAGAAGCCTAGAAAATTGAATCCCACTTCTACTTTTGCTCTTATTCTTTTCATTTTTAAGCTATTTTTTATCATTTGAATCCTCTGTTGTGTATCTGCTGCCATTTCTCTCATCACATTCTTAGACTGTGAGCTCTCTGGGGGGCCAGGGAACCTACCCTACCCAACCCAATTCTCATCCTTGTATCCCAGCAACCAATTAATATCATTCAATGAATGAATGGATGAATGAATGGAGGACTAAAAAGGAGAACATGAGATGTGCATTTGGTTATTTATTCTGCTTGCATTATTTGTAAATATTTTTTATATGTTTCCCCTGCTAGAGAGCATAAGTTCTTTGTACACAGGGACTGTGTCTTATACTTGTGTTGACCTCTCCTAACCACTTAAAACTCAGTTAGTACTCAAGAGATATGATTACTACTACTAATAAATTGTGGTATTTGTTAAGCACTTACTAAGTGATAGGCATTATTCTAGCTCTGGGGTAGATACAACGAGATTGGGTTGGACATTACTACAACTCCTGCTGCTTCTATTTCTACTACGACTTCTAGTACTCCTTTTAGGTACTTAGGACAGTGCTCTACACATGTAGACATTCAGGACACTGCCTTATAAAAGAGTGCCCAGTACAGCATTTCACTAAAAGTAGGCACTCAGTACAGTTTCCCTGGAAACAGGAAGTAGAGTGTACAGTGCTCTGCATGGAGAGGGCACTCAACAAATCCCGTTGATGAAAATAGCCAGAATATGTCATTTACCTGACAGTCTTCTATTGTCTGTGAGAGCTTCATTTAATTGTATTTATTGAGCACTTACTGTGTGCAGAGCACTGTGCTAAGCACTTGGGAGAGAGCAATATAACAATAAACAGACATGTTCCCTGCCCACAAGAAGCTTACAGTCTAGAGAGAAATTGTTTGTATGAGATGATTTCCTGGACTTAGACTACTTCTTGAAGCGTACTTATTTTTATCCAGTCATTGCTACAGATAACTTTAGAGTTGGAGGCCAAAGCTGAGAGGCTGAGTACCACATTGGACACCTATTTTGGCAGAAACCTGGTCAGACAGTATAGGCACTGTATGCTTGGAAGTACATGAAAAGAATAACAGTTAATGCCCTCAAGAAGCTTCTAATCTAACGGAGGAGATAAGTAAATACAGACTGATTGCATAATGAGGGCCCGATTAAACTTGCCATTACAAAGAGCTTGTTTCTCTGAAGCCTCAGTGGATATATGCATGTTGAAATTGGGATTGGTTGTATCAGCCAACCATATGGCACTTAGTGGTCCCTGGAGATTACTTTATTTCCAATGGACCATGCCATCACACTCCTACATGGCTTCAAACCAAAGCCATTTCACTCTAACAAGGTTTTGCCTCTGATTCAAGTAGGAGAGTCAGAAAGTTGTTGCAGTTAAGGAACTTTTACTCCTCAAACATATCCCACCAACACACACATACACACAAACACACATTCACACACACACTATTTTCCAGTCTGGCCCTTAGGCACTTCCAGTTCAGCTTTTGGTCTGGGCTCAGCTGTCTGGATGGCTGATTAGGCTGATGGACAAGAACCAGGTTCATGCTCACGATTTGTTTATCAATAAAGCTGGGGTTACTAACCTATTCTTTCCTGCTGCACTTGGAAAGCCACCAGGATAAGCAGACTGGAACAAACTCTTGAAGAAGGTTATCTAATTTGGTATGAGGTAGTGGATGGTATACATACCTGCCAAGCACTTCCTGACAAGGTTGTGTACATTTACGGGTGAGATTCCGCTTCATTACTGATGGACAGGCTGCATGTTGGTTTCTCTTCCTGATTATCTGGAGGTGTAAATTGGATTGGGGCACCACCCCTCGCGGCTGCTTACTTGACTTGGTCAATTTCTTAAATTCACTAGCAAAAGATATCCCTTTCCGTTTGTCATCCCGAGCCGCCTGTCAAAACAACCCAAATATCAGAATAATTTACTCAAAACCACGATGCAGGTCAGTTTGCAAAAATGTCAAGAGCCATAAAACAGATCATATCATATTTTCTGTACTGCCTTCAGAGCCTCCACTCAACTGTCTGGGTTATTTGAAAATATTTTGAAAAAAAAATTGAATTGGATGTGAGCTCCCCAAAATATACTTTTTGTCTTCCCAACTACCCTGCCATCCTACATTCATTCTCTCATTCTTCCCAGCTGCTTCTTGGAGAGATCCACCATTTGCTTGCAAAGCCCACCCACTCTACTACCTTCTGAAGCCCCAGTGCCCTCTCCTCCCAACATTTTGGTCCCATGACCTCACCAACTACTTCATTTCACAACTACTTCACTACAAAACTGAAACCATTAGGTGTGAGACTCCCAAAGCTCCCCCTCACCTCTCCAACTACTACCCAACCCAGCATCTATTTTCTCTTTCTTTCAAGCCATCTCTGAAGATGAAATCTCCTGCCTACTCTCAAAATCCATCATCTATGCCTTCAACCCCTCCCCTTTCACCTTCCATGCACACTTGCACTGCTCTTCCTCCCTCCCTAACCATCTTCTTCAATCCCCCATTCCCTGATGGCTCCTCTCCCTCTATCAGTCAGTCGGTCAGTCATATTTATTGAGCCCTTACTGTGTGCAGAGAACTGCACTAAGTGCTTGGAAGAATACAGTATAACAATGTAATAGACACATTCCCTGCCCACAGAAAAGCCATTTCTGGAGTCTACTGCCACCTCCATCTATATCATCCATTAACCTTCTACCATTCCTGTCCAAATGCCTCAAAAGAGTTCCACTTTTCTCTTCAAATTCCCTTCTTGATCCACCACGATTTGATTTCATCTCCTTCACTCTCCTGGGGCCACACTCCCCAAAGTCACCAGTTACTTCCTTCTTGCTAAATTTAACGGACTTGACTCTCCCTCTCCCCTAGTAGTTCTAAACCCTTCAGTTGCCTTTGCTTCTGCGGTCAACTCCGTTCTATCTAACAGTCATTCTACCAACTCAGTTGTGTCCTGGTCCTCCTCCTACTTCTCTGACTGCTCCTCCTCAGTCTCTATTGTTGGCTTTTCATCCACTTCATCCTTGCAAGGCTCAGTTCTGGGCTTCCTTCTTTACTCAATCAATTGATCAGTGGTATTTAATGAGCCCAGAACACTGCGCCAAGCACTTAGGAAAGCACAATATAAAAAAGTTGGTAGACATATTCCCAGCCCTCAAGGAGCATACAGTCTAGAGGGAGTACAAATATTAAAATAAAATACTTATTCTTGGGAGCTCAAATGTATCTATGGCATCAGCTACCCCCTCTATACTGATGACTTCCAAATCTACTTCATTAGTTCTGACCTCTTACCACCTCTGCAATCTCGCATTTCCTCCTGCCTGTAAGACATCTCCACATGGATGTCCTGTTGGCACCTTGATCAATCACTCAATAAATCAAAGGAATTTATTGAGCATTAACTGTAGGCAGAGCCCTGTATTAAGCACTTGGGAGAGTACATTACAACTGATTGGTAGACACATCCTCTGCCTACAGGAACTTAAGTGTCTAGAAGGAACTTAATTGCTTAGAAATTAAAATAAATTACATACTTCACTCTGCCTCCTGGTTCATTTTTCTTAAACGTCTCTCCACACCCATTTCTCCACATTGCCAACACCTCAAATGCCTCTACTCCCTTGCTTTAAAGCATTCCATCAGCTCTCTCTCTTTTAACTATCCCCTCTCCACCCACTATACTCCAGCTTTCATTCCTCATTCCTCTTAAAATATCCTATTCACTATGCCTCATTCTTGATTCTATCAACTCCAACTCCTTGCTCACATCCTTCCTCCTGATTTAAATTCCCTCCCTCTTCAATTATACTAGATCACATCTCTTTCTATATTCAGCCTTCCTGAAATCCCATCTTTTCTGAGAGATTTTCCCCAAGTTAATTTTTCTTCTCCTCCCAACTTCCTCCTTAGCACTTCTGCATCACCTCCAAACTCATAACCAACTGTGACACTTCAGTACCTACTAAACTGTACACTATTTAATCACTGACTCATCCACATATCCATATCCATCAATTTCTACTTCTTCCTGTCTATTATTTATTTTGTGTATGATTTTCCCGGCACCCTTTTTAAAATGGTATTAGTTAAGTGCTTACTATGTGCCAGACACTGTACTAGCACTCAATCACCTTGCCACCTCCTACCTAACCTTACTCCTTTCTCACTACAACCCAGTTTGCACACTTTGCTCCTCTAGTGCCAAACCTCTCACTGAACCTCGATCTCATCTATCTCGCCGCTGACCTCTCACCCATGTTCTGGAATGCCCTCCCTCTTCTTACCTGGTAATGACTCTTCCCACCTTCTAAGCCTTACTGAAGGTAAAGCTCCTCCAAGAGGCCTTCTCTAACTAAGCCCTCCTTTCTTCACTCATTCCCTTCTGTGCCACCTTGACATGCACCTTTTATTCATTCCCCTCCCAGCCCCACAGCACTTATATACATATCTGCAATTTTATTTATTCATATTGTCTGTTTCTCCCTCTAGACTGTAGCTCATTATGGGCAGGGGATGTGTCTGTTATATTGTCATACTGTAGTCTCCCCAGCGCTTAGTACACTGTTCTGCACATAGTAAATGCTCAATAAATATGACTGACTGTAGTAAGTGCTGGGGCAGATACAAGCTGGTCAGGGTGGATAATGTCCACGTCCTACGTGGGCCCCACAGTCTTTTAAACCTCATTTTACAGATGCGGTAACTGAGACACAGAAAAGTTAAGTGACTTGCCCAAGGTTAAACAGCAGACAAATGGCAGAGCTGGGATTAGAACCCAGGTCCTCTGACTTCCAGGCCCATGTTCTTTTCACTAAGCCATGCAGCTTCCCCTGCTGGATGGTAAATTCCTTGAGGATGGGAGTTTCTAACTTTTCTAACTTTCTAACTTTTGTACCTTTCCAAAGTGTTTAGTATGAAGTTCTGCACAGTGTAAGTGTTCAATAAATCTCTTGATTGAATGACTGGTCATTGGATTAAAAGTGTGAGCCAGCCAAGTCTTACATGGCCCTTTAGAGAGCAGACCAAACCAGGTCAAAGTGCACTTTATCTCATCTTCTTCAATTCCCTATTAATTCCCAACACCCCCAAATTATGCCAATCCAACAGTCAGCTAATTCATCTGGACATACTCATGCAGCTATCTGCTCCCATTATTGTAAACAATTTATTTTTGCCATTTCCCCCAGTTAGGTTTCACATTTTCTGGACTGTGATTGTATCTTTTTACTCCTCTGGTACTGTCCCAAGAAATTAGCAATGTTCTGCACTCAGTAGGGGCTTGATAAATATCATAGATTGATTGATATGAATAAGTGATTTCAGGGTAAACATTTCTACAAAAATTCACATTTGTTTTGAAGCAGCTCAAACTGGTGCCTAACTTGATAGTGATTAATTATTATGGATATTTGACTGTGGAATCTTAGGCCCACTGCTTTCAAACATGCCCATGTCTCCGCTAACCTAAAAAAAACCCTTCCTTGACCCCCACAGCTCCCTCTAGTTAATGCCCCATCTCCTCCTAACATTCCTCTCCAACTCCTTGAGCAAGGTTGTCTACACCCGCTGTTCTCAAGTTCATCTTCAATTCTTTCTTGACCCCTTCCAATCTGGCCTCTGTTTCCTTCACTCCAAGAAACCTCCCCCTCAAAAAGTCACCAGTGATCTCCTTCTTGCCATATCCATCGGCCTCTACTCCATCCTAATCCTCCTCCAATACTCAGCTGCCTTCGCCACTGTTAACCACCCACTTCTTCCGGAAATATTATGTAACCCCAGCTTCACTGTTACTGCTTCTCTCCTGATTCTCCTCCTATCTCTCTGGCTGCTCTTTCTCAGACTCTTTTGTGGGCTTCTCCTCTGCTTCCCACTCCCTTACTATGGTTCAGTTCTGAGTCTCCTTCTATTCTCCTTCTACACCCACTCCCAATGGAGAATGTATATGTTCCCATGGCTACCACCTCTATGCTGATATCTGTTGCCGAATTGTACATTCCAAGTGCTTAGTACAGTGCTCTGCACATAGTAAGTGCTCAATAAATACTACTGAATGATTAATATCCAAATCTACATCTCCAGTCCCAATTTCTCTCCCTCTCTGCAGTCTCACATTTCCTCCTGCCTTCAAGACATGTCTGCTTAGATATCCTTCTGTAACCTCAAACGTAATATGTCTAAAACTGAACTTCTTATCTTTCTGTACAAACCCTGTCCTCCTAACTTTCCCATCACTGTAGATGGCACCTCCATCCTTCCTGTCTCACAAGCCCATAACCTTGGCATTATCCTTGACTCCTCTATCTCATTCAACCCATATATTCAATCACTAAATCCTCAGTATCCTCAATAAACTTCAAAGGTTGCCCTCCCACTGCCACATCAAACAAAAACTCCTCACCATTGGCATTAAAGTACGCAACCACCTTGTCCCCTCCTATCTCACTTTGCTACTCTCTTACTTCAACCCAGCCCTCATACTTCGGTCCTCTAATTGTAACCTCCTCACTGTACCTCAATCTTGTATATCTCACAGCCGACCTCTTGCCCATTTCCTGCCTCTGGTCTGGAACACCCTCCCTCCTTTCAAAGACTTACTGAAGCACATCTCTTCCAAAGGGCCTTCCCTGACTAAGTCCTCCTTTCCTTTTCTCCCTCTCCCTTCTGTCACCCTGACAAGCTCCCTTCATTCATCCCTCACTCCCAGCCCACAGCACTTATGTACATAACTATAATTTATTTATTTATATTAATAGCTGTCTCCCCCTCTGGACCTGTAAGCTCGTTGGGGGCAGGGAATGTGTCTGTTCATTGTTATATTGTACTCTACCAAGTGCTTAGTACTGTGTTCTGCACACAGTAAGCACTCAGTAAATACAATTGAATGAATTAATGAATGAAGGTTGTCATTCAGCCTAGATGAATAAAAAGGTTGAGACTCTACAGGAAGGGGATCTTTCCTATATGAGGCCCACTGATTGGTCCTGGATCCATTCAACAGAGAGGTGGTGACTCCTTCTCCTCTGCACCACCAGCCCCGCTTGCCAGCCTGCCCCTTCTTAAATGGGTGCCTGGGGCAGCCAGACTTGGAATTACCAGAAAAACCAGCTCAAAGAATAAGCCAAGATGATAAGCAGGTTCTAGCTGCCCATTAGGGACCAAGGCCTGACCATAATTTACCCTAATAATTAGGGCCTATGTTCAAAAAAAGTATCTAGCGGCCATTAGCTTCATCTCTTTTACTCTCATCCCTTGTCCTTTCCCTTCTCTTCTCTTCTACTTCTGCTCTCTCCTCAACCCTTTGAGTTGGGAAGTGGGAAGTAACAACTGTCCTTTGCCCGCCTCCCTCAATTTTTAACAGAGGGCATAGGCTTTGCCCTTGAAATTAAAAAAAAAAACCCAAGACAAGGTCACACATAATCTTACTCCAACATCTGTGGCCTAAACCCACTTGTTCCCATCCTCTGTTACCAAACTTGAGGGAACACATAAAGAAGCTATTACATTTTACCTGAACTGTTCCTTTAGTTTGAGAATGAATTTCCTGCTCCCTTCCACTTGCTCTGAGCCTGAAAAAACACACTCTTCATCTGAGAGAACACGCTGAGATGGCTTTGGGGTAGCAGACTTCTTACTGGCAGACTCTTTCATCACTTCCTCAGAAGGACATAGTTGCATGGGTCTGGGTTGCCTCAGAATGCTGTAGGAATACTTGGCTTTGCAGAGGGTCTGAGGAAATGGGGAGAAGGTATTTGGTAATTTAGGTCCCAAATCAATCTATAATGAGAATTCTCATCAAAATGGAAAACAGAGCAGACACCCCTTTTACCTGCTGAATGACCATCTTGAGCAGTGCTAACTCTCGGGCTTTGATGACTGTTCGAGGCTGTTCGGGGGAAACATCATGAACTTGAACAAAAAATTATCTTCCTCAGAACTCCAAGCCACCTCTTCTTGGACTCCAAAAATATGTTTCTTCTCATTTAGGTTCTGTAGAAAGAAGAAGAATTGAATGGAAAAACGATAGAGGAAACAAGAATTATTACAAATGTGGTGCCTGGAGTAACACTTCCTACATCTAAAAAATCTGAATCTACCAGAGGAAAAGATGTCTGATTTTTGACAGGGATGAAATCTCATCAACTCTTCCTTAGGCAGAGCTATGGAAACTTGTTGTGGGCAAGGAATGTGTCTCTTTATTGTTCATTCATTAATTCATTCAATCATATTTATGAGCACCTACTATGTGCAAAGCACTGTACTAAGCACTTGGGAGAGTACAATAAAACAGACGAACAGATACATTCCTGACCACAATGAGCTCACAGTCTGGGGGGGAGACAGACATTGATATAAATAAATACATAGATAATATTAGATAATACTAATAAGGTAATAATAGATATAATATAATATGGTATTGTACTTTCCCAAGCACTTGGCATAGTGCTCTCCATACAGTAAGTACTCAATAAATATGACTGAATTAATTAGCTCAGCCTATGTATTCTGGGTGGAGTAAGCAGAGGGCTGTCCGGTTTGGGTAGAGGGGAAGAATAGAAACAGACTATGGATTAGTTATGTGCCCAAAGCCTATTCATCTCTATCCAAATGCTCAGGCCCAGCAGAAACACAAACCAGTCTCTTTGGCCTTCATAGTTTTCAGAGTCCACAGGAGAATGGCTTGGTACCTGGCAGCAGAGGGGGGAAGTCCCACTTCAGAGAGAACAAGCTCAGCTTTCTAGAGGCCTTCCTGTCTAGGGAGAAGGGAGGATTTCATCTTTGAGCCTACTGGCTTAAACTCTAAACCCATGAAGATGTGTTGGACTCTTTACATGGGAACAGGAGCACCCTGTCTATCTCATGTGATTTGGTAAATAGAAAGCTGTGTGAGGACTCCTGATGCAGCATGTCTAAAATCCTGGATGTTAAGGTTGCAATTCTCCTGCTCAACTCAATCATCCATGAGGCACTTGACTTCATGTCTTGTCCCAAAAGGCCACCAAGAGCAAATAAGAGGTCAATGAGGACCTCAAATCTGTGAAAAGGGAACCAAGCTCAGATTTCTAGTATGCTCATCTTGGAAAAAGGACAAATCAACTTAGAAGAAAACTGTCTTTATTTGGTTTCTGTTTTTTATTTTTTTAATTGTATTTGTTAAGCTCTGTTAGTGGGGCATCATTTGGGATTCATTCATTCAATAGTATTTATTGAGCGCTTACTATGTGCAGAGCACTTTACTAAACACTTGGAATGTACCATTCGGTAACGGAGAGACAATCCTTGCCCACTGACAGGATTACAGTCTAATCGGGGGAGACAGACAGACAAAAACAAGACAAATTAATCACGATAAATAGAATCAAGGGTATATACACCTCATTAACAAAATAAAATAGGGTAATAAAAATATATACAAATGAGCACAGTGCTGAGGGGGAGGGGAAGGGAGAGGGGAGGAGCAGAGGGAAAGGGGGAAAGGGGCCTTAGCTGAGGGGAGGTGGAAGGGGAGCAGAGAGGGAGCAGAGGGAAAAGAGGAAGCTCAGTCTGGGAAGGCCTCTTGGAGGAGGTGAGCTCTCAGTAGTGCTTTGAAGAGGGGAAGAGAGTTAGTTTGGTGGAGGTGAGGAAGGAGGGCATTCCAAGACAGCGGTAGGACGTGGACCAGAGGTTGACGGCGGGATAGGTGTGAATGGGGGACGGTGAGGAGGGGAGCAGCAGAGGAGCGGAGCATGCGGGTGGGCAGCAGAAAGAAAGAAGGAGGAGAGGTAGGAAGGGGCAAGGTGATGGAGAGCCTTGAAGCCCAGAGTGAGAAGTTTTTGTTTCATGTGGAGGTGGATAGGCAACCATTGGAGGATTTTAAGGAGGGGAGTGACATGCCCAGAGCATTTGGGATCTTGCAGCCAAGTTGTTTGGGGTGCTCAGTGGAGGGATGCCATCAACCCATACTTTGTTTTTATTGTATCTGTTAAATACCAACCTTGTACCAGGCTCTGATTAAGTGCTGGAGTAAATACAAGCTAATCAGGTTGGACACAGTCCCTGTTCCACTTGGGCTCACAGTCTTAATCTCCATTTTACAGATGAGTTAATTGAGGCACAGAGAATGTGAAATGACTGCCCAAGGTCACACAGCAGACAAGTGGCAGAGCCGGGATTTGAGCCCAGGTCCTTCTGACTCCCAGGTCCATGCTCTATCTACCATAGTCACACTGCTTCTCAGTTTTTCTAGGTTTTAGCCTAGTAGTTTTGACCCGTTACGATACTGTGGAAACAAACCATCTTTCCACCTTAATTGCCTGATTCCTGACCTTTATCGGCTCTCCCCCTCCTACTTAGAGAAGCAGCGTGGCTCAGTGGAAAGAGCACCAGACTTGGGAGTCAGAGGTCAAGGGTTCGAAATACCAGCTCTGCCATTGTCAGCTGCTTGTGACTATGGGCAAATCACTTAACTTCTCTGTGACTCAGTACTCTCATCTGTAAAATGGGAATTAAGACTATGAGCCTCATGTGGGACAACCTGATTACCCTGTATCTACCCCAGCGCTTAGAACCAGTGCTCTGCAACATACTAAGCACTTAACAAATACCAACATTATTATTATACTTAACTTCACTGACCTCCTTCTTACAATGCAACTCGTACATTTGCTCCTCTAAATACCTAACCTATGTGAGTCTCTCACCGCATGACCCCTTGTCCATGTCTTCCCTCTGGCCCTGAAGTGCCTCCCCCTTCATAGCCAACAGACCTTCTCTCTCACACTTTCAAAACCCTTTCTAAAATCACATTTCATTCATTCATTCAATCGTATTCATTCAATTCTGTTGCCGAATTGTACATTCCAAGAGCTTAGTAACAGTGTTCTGCACACACTAAGCACTCAATAAATACAACTGAATGAATGAATGAATTTCCAAAAAGGCCTTCCCTAAGTTTTCATTTCCCCTATCACCCCTCTCCTCTGCATCACATATGCACTTGTGATCTATACCCTTAAGCACTTTGATATTCACACCATCTCCAGTCTCTCAGCACTTTGTACATATCCATATTACTCTGCTATTTCCCCTATAATTTATTCTAATGTCTGCTTCCCTCTCTAGCCTTGTAGGCTCCTTGTGGGCCCTGTCTGCCATGCAACAATAGACAAGCAAGTAGTAAATAACTAGATGAATGCTCAATAAAATCCTAATGATTGATTGCTTTTGTTACCACTGTCTTCCTCAGGTTTAGCTCTGTGGCAGAGAGGTGAGCCCTGGGCTTGCTTCCACCATGGAAGCATATGGAGGCTTTGCTGCCATGGGGTGTCCTTGAAGCTGTGGGCAGTGTCATGCTCCACAACCCATGGCTCCAATTTGAAGTCTGTGTTGAGTTCCGTGGTGTGAGGGGGGAGATGGTGCTGCATTGTCATCTCTGCAGTTCTGGGCGTGAGCCCCACAGTGTGGAGAGGGGCTCAGAGCTGACATTCCCCCCACCCCCACAATCCCCTCTTGCCTGCAGCATTGCCCTGAGGACCTAAGACAGTTTGGAGAGGCCTCCACAGTGTGCAGCAGATGCCTCTGTGCTCTTATGAGACTTGCCATCCGGCCTCCGCACAAACCACCAACAACAGTGCAGGGCCAGGAGCACCCTAGCACGTCGCCCCAGGGCCCCTCCCCAGATGTGCAGGCCTGCAGTGTCTCCTTAGAACCACTGCCATCGCAGGATGTCCTTCACCCCCCCACCCCCATTCGCAGTTTTGGGTTTGATGCTAACCACCCCATCTCTTCCCCCAGAGTCTTGGTACGTTTTGGGGATTGTCCTTCTGACCCAAGCCCCTCTCTCCAGGCCATGGTGACTCCAGGATTGGTTAAATGGGCCACAAGCAGTGGCTCACCATGTACTGTTGAAAGAGGGACTTAAGAGCCAATGATCAAGTACCCATTGGAGCTAAAGGACCTGGCCAATTTCGGGCTGCTCAAGACGCCAAAACTCTGCCCCTTTGTCAGCTATGTGGGACTGTGGGCTTATATGGTCACTTCCACTTCTCGGTGCACTCCAGTTCCCTTCATATGTAAAATGGGGGGTTAAGACTGTGAGGCCTCACATGGGACAACCTCATTACCCTGTATCTACCCCAGATGCTTAGAACAGTGCTCTGCACGTAGTAAGCGCTTAACAAATACCAACATTATTATTATTAAAAAGAAGCCACGGAACCTGATCGACAGCATGGGGAGTAATGATATTTTGCTCCTGTGGTAACATCTTTGGGTGGGCCAAGGGAAGTGATTGAGTTAGCTCGTAGCAGGTTTATGCAAATGAAAGGGTGTATTAAAACCCAATCCGAGTAAGCATCACATGTGCTTACTGCACATGTGCCATGTGCTGGAACTTCCTAGGAGGGAGTGGGTTCCAAGGTGCCTTACTTGGAAGGAGCTGTTGTCTCTGTGTTCCCTACTATACCTCTCTGGAAGTGGTAACAGATGTGTTGCAGGTGACCAACGGATATTCAAGGAACTGGCCCTATGGTCTGGCCTGAACCCCAGGTTGCCATATTCCCTGCAAAGTGTCACATTTAAGAATTTGAGTGGGAAGAGATGAATTAATTTTGAAAGAGATGAGGGATGGGACAAGTGACCAGGTAGGAAACTGGGAGACAGGATGGGATGGGAGGTCCTGGCATGGTACATTATAGCTTCTGGCAACTTGGGCAGGCAGATGGCACACTCGGTCATAAGACGGGTCCATCCGGTTGCTCTGTCAAGTCATTTGGGTGACTGCTGGCTCATCTGGGTGCCTGATGATGACATTAGCTGCCTGATGATATTAGCTGGAATCTAGCCAATTCCAGGGAAGGATAGGTGAAAAAAGAGGGCAAAGGAATAAGGCCAGGAGATTGAGGTCTCTTGTGTCTCTCCCCAACTGCTCTGTCTTTCAATTCCAAAGAAAAAAGTATAGCTTGAAGCTAAATCCAACCAAATCCAGCCAAAGAACTACCTGCTGTAAAGCCTTCCACAGGGAGAAAAAAAATAACCATATTTAATGGTAACTCAGGTCAGTAAATGATCAGTACGAGGGTTAATCTAGTGTTTTAAGCAGGATATTAGTCCAATTTCTCTATTCTTTAACTCAAATTTCTGACTTGTTTATTATCTCCCAGCTTAGATTTTGCCTTAAGTATCTTTGGACATAAAGTAAATACACTGCTCTAATGGAGGTTGCCTGTGCTAACCTTCTGGCTGAGCCCACTTATTTTGGAGGAAATTATACTACTGAATTGAGAGGGAGTTGAGGCTTTTGGCCTTCTTTCCCAGCTAACTGCGGAACTCAAGGGAGTGAGGGGAGTGGGGAAACAGGTCAGCAGCAACTCCCCTAAAGCTTTACATGCTGCTTGGTTATTCAGTTCTGTCATGATGGTAGTGATGAATTACCTGGATAATATCAGGTGCACTAGCTATTCAGGAGCAGATGGTGAAGGCAGAGCAACCCAAGTGTCCCTCTTTTCCAGGATTGTTTTGATCAAGGAAGATGCCTTAAAGACATTGCCAGGCTGATATAAGGTAGGGAGGCTCGTCCAGAGAGTCTTGGGGTTCAACAGATGTGCCCTGGGTTCGTCCCACATAGATAGTGGGACCCTGGAGAAATTTTTGTCCCCTCAACTGTCCCCCTGCAACAACTGCAAGAAGCCACCTGCAGAAGTTCTAGAAATCAAATCAGAAGCAAAAATTCCTGGAGGAGTGAGGGGCTACGTCACAGGGAAGCATGAAAGTTCTTTTCCAAGGCTAATTTGGAGGATGTATAACTTTTGTAGCTTTTTGCTCACAAGTAGGAGAAGCTGAGGAGTGAAACTAAATACTACTTGTGTCAGGGAATGTATCTTATCAACTCTGTTATACTGTACTTCGTACAAGTACTTCGTACAAGTGCTCGCATAGTGCTCTGCACACAGGAAGTGCTCAATAAATAAGATTGATATATTGACTGACTTGAACAAATTCCTGATTAATCCTTTGACTGCATAGAAGTGACCAGGGAATATGCACTGACTACCAAGCAGATTGGATATCTTTGTTCCAAGAAAACAGGCAGTGAATGGATACTTCTGCTTGGGTGCACATGTACACTACAAAGTCTATATTTGAGAGCTGCCTCAAGTTGTGATGATTATTTCAAGCCTGCAGTAGGTGAATTTTATTTTTTTCTAAGACATCTATCTCAGAAACTCACTGGAAAGCTTGAAGAAAATCACAGTTCTGTTTCACTAGGAGAGCAATAACCCTTTCTTTAGCTGTGCCAGTGCCCAGGGCCTCGCCTCTCCTGTCCAGAAGATTGACCACCACTAGGCATGGTCAGCTCAGTAGTTTCACTTGCTCACTTCACCGTGTGCAGCAACTCTTTGTTATTTTGGAAGCCACTTACCTCCTCCTGGGTTTTAAAGATGATCCTTCCAACATATCCTTCTTCTGGAACCAGCTGTTCAAAACCTCTACCAGCTTTTCCTCAGGACAATTATTCTTTGGAATGGTGGTTTCCTGCACTCATTCTTTTCTTTAGATACAAAGCATTTTTCTTCCATCAACAGAAAGTCTGTGGTGATTGGCTCCGCACCACTCTTAGAAGGCTGAAATCTGGCAAAAAAATATTGTATTTTAGAGAAACTCTACGTAGTATACACATAGCTTTATTGTCAATTATTCTTTTCTTTAGAGACACACTGTACAGCATTTATTTACAAGTAAAGGTTTACAACTTTTATTTATATTTTAAATACTTTTCTTTGGAGCAAAGCCACATTCTCTTTGAAAGTGGAGGTTGTGAGTGATTTGGGAATACCTCAAAGCACTCTAAAGTGTACATTTTGTCAACAATGGGGCCAAACACCAGGAACTCAACAACAAAAACATAGGTGTTTGGGGCTTTGGGGACAATCAGGAGCTGTTTTCTTTCCTCATTGCAGAGGTTACGGCTCCTGTTATCTCCCAGGAGGGAGGGAGGGTAGAAGAGGGGGAGAGGAAAGAAAGGCTGGGAGAGACCAAGGAGTAGTTTGGTGAGGGTAGAGGGAGACACATGAGGGATGGACCAAAGGATGGTGTAAGGAGATCCTAGGTAAAACTTCAGATTACAGGAATGAGTTCCACTTTTTAAAAAAAGACAGAAAAGCCTGATCTAAGCTTAGGACTGTAAAGATATGCTGCACAATTTAGTCAAATTGCTAAAAGAGCAAATTGTTTTTCATTTCTAAGATTTGCAACTCACAAATTTGCCTTTAATTTTCCCTCAGGTCAAGGGAAGATGCTCTCACCCAGCATCATCCAATTACCTCTTGTTCTTCAATAGGTTCAGGTACTCATCAGGGAAGTCTCCATTTTGCACAGGGCTCTGCACTCAGCAGGTGTACAATAAACAGTGATGATGGTGCTCTGCTCCCACAAACACTTCTTCCCATCTTCACTAGCCCATCTGCCTGATCTCTTGACCCTGTCCTGAAATCCTCTATTTGAGGAGTGGGAAAATATGGACTGAACAGCTTTTCGGAAAAGTGGATCCAAGTAGCAGAGAGAAGTATGGACTGGAGAAGAGAGACACAGGAGGCCGGGAGGTCAGTGAGGAAGCTGATGCAGTATTCAAGGTGAAAAATGAGAAGTTCTAAGATCAGAGTGAATTCTGAATGGAGAGGAAAGGGAAGATTCTTGAGATGCTGTGATGGTAGAATTGACAGGATTTCGAGACAGATTGAATGTGCAGATTGAATGAAAGAGATGAGTTGAAAGGAGGGTGGTGAGATTGTCTACAGTGATATAAAGGTCAGTGGAAGGACAGGGCTTTGGTGGGTAGATGGGTTCTGTTTGGGGCAGTGTTACGTTTGAGGTGTTGGTCAAGTACCGATGTCCTGAAGGCAGTAGAAGATACGAGATTACAGAGAAGAAGAGAGGTCAGGGCTGAAGAGGTGGATGGTAGAGTTGTAGTTAAACTAGAGTTGAGTTTGATAGTTGAAGCGAATGATTTCTCCAAGGGTTTGGGTTTGGATGGAGAATAGAAGGGAACTCAGAACTGAGCCTTGAAGGACCCCAACAGTTAAAGGGTGGGAGGTAGAAGCAGAACCAGTGAGAGAGTCTCTGAAGGGGTGGCCAGAGAAATAGGAATAGAATCAGGAGAGGCCAGGAGAGCCAAGCTTAGATATGTTAGTGTTTTCAGGAGATGTCAGCTGAAAGGTCAAAGAGGATTAAGATGGAGTAGAAGCCATTGGATTTGGCAAGAAGGAGATCACTGGTTATCTCACAGAGGACTGCTTCTGTGGAATGAAAGGGAGGCTTAGTGGAAAGAGCCCAGGCATGGGAGTCAGAGTTGTGCGTTCTAATCCTGGCTCCGCCACTTTGTGTGACCTTAACTTCTCTGTGTCTCAGATACCTCATCTGTAAAAATGGGGATTGAGACTGTGATCCCCACATAGAACAGCCTGATTACCTTATATCTACCCCAAATGCTTAGAACAATGTTTGGCACATAGTAAATGCTTAACAAATACCATTATTATTATGAAGTTGGAGGAGCAAAAGTGGAGGAAACCAGGTGAGGAAACAGTATTTAGAAACAGGTGTAAATAACTTATTTATGGAGATTGGAGAGAAATGGGAGAATGGAGATGGGGTGATAGACAACTGAAGGGAAGCATGGGGCCTACGGAGGGTTTTTTTTAAAGTTAATTGACACACGAGCAAGTTTGAAAGCAGTGGGGCAGGAATCACTAAAAGTGAGCAGTTGAAGATGATGGTCAGAGAGGGAATAAGTGTTTTGAAAAAGTTGGGATGGGATCAGTCAGTCCTGCCAGTCATTCATATTTATTGAGCACTTAATACTTACTCAAGCACTCTATGTGCAGAGCACTGTGCTAAGTGCTTGGAAGAGTACAACATAACTATACAACAGACACATTCCCTGTCCACATTGAGCTTATTATCTAGAGGGGGATTGAAGGAATGGGATTGAAGGTGAAGGTAGAGGGGGCAGACTGCGAGCAGACACAGGAGATCTCCATGAGATACTGCTGGGAAGAGTAGAAGAGTCACAGAGAGGGCAGGATGAGGAAGGGACTGGAGAGGAGCAGGAATTTAGGGATAGCATGCCTAAAAGCTTTTTATTATTATTATCATCATTATTATTATTATCATCATCATGGTATTTATTAAGCGTTTACTTTGTGCCAAGTACAGTTCTAAGTGCTGGGGTGGATACAGATAATCAGATTGTTCCACATGGGGCTCACAATCTTAATCTCCATTTTACAGATGAGGTAACTGAGGCAAAGAGAAGTTAAGTGGTGTGGCCCAAAGTCACACAGCAGACAAGTGGTGGAGCTGTGATTAGAAACTCACATCCTCTGACTCCCAAACCTGTGCAATTTCCACAAAGCCATGCTGCTTAGCCGGGTCATTGGAGGTAAGAGAATGGAAGGGTGGGCAGCAAGAGAACAGGGCAGGGGATAAGGATGGAGTAGGTGGGGCGAGGATAGCAAAGATGGGGTTGGTCATGATGATGGGGTGGGTGGTGAGGATGGGGCAGGTGGTGGGTCTGGGGAGTGGAGAAAAGAGTGGGCACTTCCCGGGAAAGGTGATGGTGGTGCAGGAGAACTAGTAAAGCTTTCCCCCACACAATATAGCATGAATACATTCTCTAGCTCAGGCCCCAAGGCAAACTGCAGTTTTGGGGCACAGGGCACCAGGCCAATCCACTCCTAGGATATCCCCTCTGTGGCAGGAAATGCCACTTGGCCACTGGGAAGGAGCAGCATCCCCAAACTTCCCTTTTCCTCTCTGCACACCTGAATACCCCACTCTCTGAGGCTCGAGGCCTTCAGCCTGTCACCTTGTGGGCCCTTCCATCAGATCTGCCACCATCTGCTGTCCTCCCTGCCTGTCTGGCTGCCTACTTCCATCACCCCTTTGCTGCCTACTCCACACTATTTTCCCCTCCCTTTCTTGACTATTACAGAAAAAACATTGAAAAAAATGAACCTGATGGCAGAGACATTTTCATTGGAAGGGACAGCAGAAGGGATAATGAGGAGAGAGGAGTGCTAAAATTTAAATCAATATGGCCACTGGAGCACACGCAGTATCAAAGGGGATGGTGGAGCTCTGAGCATGGGGGTGGTCACCTTCGGAGGAGGCGGAGGCATGCGGCCACCGCTGTTGGCAGGTGACTGCTTACCTCTTTCAACTGTCTGAGGCCAGCTCTTTTAAGTGCTGGGATAGATATGAGATCATCGGATCAGACACAGTCCTGGTCCCACTTGGGGCTTAGAATAAGGAGGGAGGAAGTGCAGTTATCTTATCCCCATTTAATCAAATGGGGAATCTCTGAGGCTCAGAGAGACTTGCACAAGGTCACACAGCAGGAATAAGCTAGTATTAGAGCCCAAATCTCCCGTCTTCCAGTCTTATGTTTTTTTTCCACTAGGGCCACACTGACTTTTTGAAAAGTGATTAATCATTATTATTATTATTATTATGGCATTTGTTAAGTGCTTACTATGTATGCACTGGGGTAGATATAAATTCATCATATTACAGTTCCTGTCCCAAACAGGACTCACAGTCTTAGTAGGAGGGGGAACAGATGTTTAATCCCCATTTCACAGTTGAGGAAACGGAGGGCCAGAGAAGTGAAGTAACTTGCCTAAGATCACAAAGCAGGCAGTTGGCAGAGCCAGGTGTTCCAGGCTGGATAAAGTCCCCTGACCCACAAGAGGCTCACAGTCAAGTAGTAGGGATACCAGGTATTGAATCCCTTTTTCAGTTGAGGAAACTAAGGCTCTGAGAAGTTAAGTGTCCAAGGTCATACAGCAGGCAAATGGTGAAGTCAACATTAAACTCCAGTCCTCTGACTTTCAGGCCTGTGCTCTTTCCACTAGGCCATGCTCCTTCTCCATGATCTTCAAATTCTCTCCCTGCATTCCATGCAATTGAAGTGTCTGCAAAACCCAGCTTCTCATCCCACCTGCCCCAAAGCCTGCTCCAGGCCCTGCTCACATCACTTTCTGAACTGTAGGAATAGCCCTCCCTCTAGTTCAAAATGCAGTTGCTGAATCATCTCCAGTTCAAAATGTAACTGTTCATTCTGTCTTTACCCCATTTACATATTTCTGTCCACTCTTCATCTGGATCTCCTCCTCAGAAAGTTTTGAGAATTTACTATGGTCCTGCCTTGGGAGAATCTTTGGGCAGCTCTCCTTCCCAGACATATATGTTTTCTTTAGGGTTGCAATAGTTGTCTTATGCTTCTGCTAGAGGAATCCTTTGGCCACATAAATCACACAGCTGCATACTATGCTTCTGGGCAGCCTTATGTACAGCATTCACCAATCAAAAACTCGGCTAGTGTAGGCAGGGTCTTCAGTGCGCCTTACCTGTAAAATGAGCTAATTAGAATTGAGGAATACTCTTGACATCCTGGGACTCCCAGGTTACAAGGGCAACAATACACAGACCTCTTCCAGTTCTTTCTTGCATAGAGACAGCTAATTTATACTGTAATTAGACTAGATAACCAAGGTTTGTAAATAAATATGGGAAGCAGAAAGGCCTAGTAGATAAAACATGGACCTGGGAGCCAAAGAACCTGGGTTCTAATCCCGGCTCCATCATTTGTCTGCTGTGTGCCCCGGGGCACTTGACTTCTCTGTGTCTCAGTTTCCTCAACTGCAAAATGGGGATTCAATATTTGGTCTCCCTCCTACTTGACTGTGAGACTCAGGAGGGTCAGGGACTGTATACAGCTTGACACGTAGTAAGGGCTGAACAAAGATCATAAAAAAAAGAAGCAGGATGGAGTAGGGGCATGAATAGGAAAGGAGAGGTATAACACCTAAAAGGTAAGAAAAATACTTTCTGGGACATTTAGAAGTCAAAACAGGAGGATTTGATAGGAACAGAAAACTGAAAAGAATTGCTGAGAAAAGGTAGAAAGGTTCATTTTTTAAATGTCCATCTTTATGAAAAAGATTGTGGCCTAGTGGATAGAACATGGACTGGGAGTCAGAAGGACCTGGGTTCTAATTCAGACTCAGCCACTTGTCTGCTGTGTCACCTTGAGCAAGTCATTTACTTTCTCTGTGCCTCAGTTACCTCATCTGTAAAATGGGGACTAAGACTGAGCCCCATGTGGGACAAGAACTGCAATTTGCTTTTATCCACTCCAGCGCTTAGTGCAGTGTCTGACACATAATAAGCACTTAACAAAGACCTTAATTATATTATCAACTGTTTACACTTGACAGGGATGGAAAAGGAGAAGGCATAGTGCAATAGAAATCAAAATTGGGAAGGCCTTTCCTGATTAAACCCCTCTTTTCCTTGGCTCCTTCTCCCTTCTGTGTCACCTATGCACTTGGATCTATGACCTAAATTCATCCCACCCTCAGCCACACAGCCCTTATGTACATATCCATAAATTAGATCTTATAAATTACTTATTGATATTAATGTCTGTCTCCCCCTCTAGGCTGTAAACTCACTATGGGC